>NW_020200791.1:33412-44063 GCF_001531365.2 Cynara cardunculus var. scolymus
AATTATAACATGCCTTTTCTCTTTGAGGGCACTGAGTTCGTATGTACCCAGCCTCACCACAGCAGAAGCATCGTACATAAGTTTGATCACCACTACATCGTCCTTGGTGATTCTTGCCACATCGGTTGCAGTTCCGTGGCGTATCTGACTGCATTGTATAAGCCTGTGAGGTAGTATATGGTGTATTATGCGATTGAGCTCGTCTCGACTTGAAGAATCGAGATGATTTAGATGTCGGGGTCGAGAAGGTTCTCTCAACTCTCGATCGTTTCTCCGGTACATCAGAACCATCAGGGAGACTCAGGTCATGCTCCCGTTTCCTTGCATACTCAACTGCTTTGGTAAATGATGGTACGTCGTGATTGGTGACGAAGTTGCGAATATTCCGTCGAAGACCGTTGACGAAATGATTAATCTTTTCCTTTTCACTTGGTACAAATCGTTGTGCAAACTGAAGTTTCCGATTGAACTCTGTTTCATATTCAATCACCGACATGAATCCCTGTTTGAGCTCTACGAATTCCTTCTCAAGATTTTGTTTCAGATCATCCGGACAATATTGTTCGAAGAACAGCACTTGAAACTCTTCCCTTGTCGTTCTATCCCGAGTATTAGGATCCATTGATCGATATGTGGCGTTCCACCAAGTGAGTGCACGATCGGTAAATGTCACTGTAACATAACGTACTTTATCCTCCTCCTGCACGTAAACAATCCTGAAGATCTTTTCAGTGTTTTTGACCCATTGCATTACAAGTACTGGGTCCGTCTGTCCCGAGAACTCTGTAGCCCCACTGCTTCTAAATGTTTTAAATGAAGGCCGGTCTGACTTTGGTTTGGGTATGTCTTCATTAACCGGCTTCGGTCCTTGGACAACCGGATTCTGAGCATTATTTGGATTTTACACTTCAGATAACTTTCTTTCAAACTCTATTCTCTGTTCTCGTAGAGCAGCCCGTGTTTGATCATTCATTATTTTCAATAACCTCTCAGTACGAGTTGATAGTTGGGCTTCATCGTCATTGTCCACATTTTCTTGGACATTCCCTTCTAAGTTGAGGTTGTCATCCCCAATTTCTTGAGAAACCGGCATGTTGCTAGATGCATCGTGTTCAAACATCGTACTGAAATTATAATACATATATATAGGGGTCAAATAATATTCTACCCCTTGTACCCCAACAAATCCTAGGTCTCTCCTATTGGTCAATATCCCATATAATCATAACCTAGTCACTATACAATGTCAATACCTAARTTTGAGTCCGAATATCATTAATGATATCCAGTTCACTCAAACCACAACTCTGATACCATATCTGTAACGTCTCGCTTGAACAAACCCCAAATTACCAATTTTATAAAATCTTTAATAAAATATAATTAATTAATTATTAGGACCAAAATTGATCCTAAATTATTCTAAAAGTTTTGTCAAAGCAATCGGAGCCAAGGATGGAAAATCTGATAATGCTGCTGAAACAACTAAATCAGGAGGAAGACCAGAGACAATGAATTGGTCCAGAGGCAGGCAATGGACCAGAGGCTGCTGAGATGGCTAAGTCTGGAAGAAGACAAGAGGCAATGAATTGGTCCAGAGGCAGGCAATGGACCAGAGGCTGCGGAAATGGCTAAGTCTGGAAGAAGACCAGAGGCGAGGCTATGAAGGACCAGAGGCAATGGATGGACCAGAGGCAATGGATGGACCAGAGGCAATGGATGGACCAGAGGCAATGGATGGACCAGAGGCAATGGATGGACCAGAGGCAATGGAAGGACCAGAGGCAATGGAAGGACCAGAGGCAATGGATGGACCAGAGCCGATGCAATGGTCCAGAGATGATGCATTGGTCCAGAGCCCATGCAATGGTCCAGAGACAATGCAATGGTCCAGAGACGATGCAATGGTCCAGAGGCGATGAAGACCCAGATGCCAACACTTTGAAACACACAAATCTGGGCATAACATTAATTAACCTCAAAATATGGGATATTAATTCTCTATAAAAACATCGAAATATCCGTTCTAGTTTAGTGATAAAACCACCCAAAACACAATTCCAAACCGGATATAACGGATTTTTTTTACTTACAACCCGAATTAAGTAGCCAAAAGAATACGAGACTAGACTATATATATAAGCTACTATTTACCCAAAAGCAAGATCGATATCTTCAAGTTCCCCGATAAATCTTCAAGTCAAACAACGGGTTCTTTCTTGTTATCCGTCTTCTTTCCTGTGAGAGGTTGCCACTTAAATGGTAAGCCAACGTTTAGTGAGTTAAATAGTTAAGTATTACATATCAATATCACACATGTTTATAAACATACATAATAAACTCTTATCAATAAAAGAGTTCAAGACATCATCCAGATGCAAAACGAGACTTACAAGGAACCGAGTGAACAATTACGTACCAGATGCTAAGATCATAGGATTCCAAATTCAAATCACCATAGTATACCATATCATAGATGCTCATTACAACAAGGAGACAGGATCAACAACGAAATATATTCAACAACGTTAGAATACCAATAAATATCAAGAACCAAGAGATCGAATCGGTATACATAACGAGGACAGTGCATCCTCCCGTCCTTCACCTTTCGGGCTCATGCCAAAGTCTGAGTTGAAATCATACATTACAGGAAACCTCGCACTGCCCACCTTCCTCTACCGGGTATGTGCCAAGGTTCCCTACTCGTTGCTCTTCCTCCTTTCTGAGCAATGAGTATTCACAACCGCAGAAAGTCTCACCCGTCCAACCTGGGATCTTGACTTCGCCATAAACTTCCGGCGTGCCACACGAAGTAGTACCCGTACTATGGCGTACAATTGAAGGAACAAAACAAACAAGTCCGGATCTAGAAAGCAAACCGATGTACCGAGATAGTAATATGGAATCGAATCAAGAGACGAAATCAAAGACAAATCAAGATCGTGTGACTCCATTCAAGACAAAAAAAACATTCATATGAAAATATATATGTTCAAATCAATATGTAACAATTAACTATATAACTCACCGGGCAACCGTATAATACCGAAAAACTCCGAATTGAGCTCACAAAGCAAGTCCAATCTACCCCACTTAGATTGCTTCCAAAGTATCAAAATATGTCTTAATTACCCCCTCGAGTAAATGTACAAAATCGCATAAGCAACCAATATAAGAAACTCGTGATATACACATATCCTATTTGAACATTTTACCTAAATTTCTATGTACAGCTGTTGCATGCAAAATTGAGCTCACAAAGCAAGTCCAATCAACCACACTTAGATTGCTTCCAAAGTATCAAAATATGTCTTAATTACCTCCTGGAGTAAATGTACAAAATCTCATAAGGAACCAATATAAGAAACTCGTGATATACACATATCCTATTTGAACATTTTACCTAAATTTCTATGTACAGCTGCTGCATGTAGAACTGTTTTGCTTATTTTAAACTCGAATTCATGCCTTGATCATAAAATAAGAAATAAACTAGACTCAATTATCTAACTAAAGAAATTGGCCTCACCTCATTTGGAGTTTTCTATGATTTTATACATATTTTCAAAGTCTAAACACTTTCAATGCATTCAAAAGTCGAAAATTCTCATTTTCATACATTTTCCTCAAACCATTTCGATTCCAAACCATTCCAACTTCTGAATCTCAACTTAATATAACATACTTGATATAAACAACCAAAATCCAACCTTTATTTTATCATTTATATTATCTCCCAAATCATTGACTTAATCAAGTCAAAGTTCATATGATGAACTTGCATAAATCTTGATAATCTATTGAATCTAATGACCATTTCATGCCATAAACACTAAAATGCACTCATTTTATACACTTAAAATCAAACCCATATGAAACCCTAACTCTAACTCAACATGCAATCCATATAACAAGAATGTCAACCAAGAACAAGTGTAAAGAATGGATTATACCTTACTTGATGATCAAATCCTTCAAAGATCTTGTAGTTCTTCTTTGATTTGAGTTGAATCAAGCCTATGTGTATGAAAATCGCACCTCTAGTGTGTGTGTGAGTTCTGGACTTAGATGACATGAAAAATGGGCCAAAAATCCAATTTATAATGCTAAAACTCGAGTTGGGCCGGGTTGGCCCGGCTAGATACCCATTTTGACCATCAACACTTAAATTATTCATAACTTTTTGCTCGGATCTCCGTTTTCTATGAGGTTTTCGCCTACACGTTCATAAAGAGACAATCTATAACATCCAACAAAAATATTCCAGAAAAGATCTCCCAAAAAAATCCGTTTTACGTATCTATTTGACGTGATATTTTCCAATCCTCTAATATATTCTTAAGAAATAAAATTCTAAAACTTCAGACCCAAACTCCCACTAAATCATAAGTTATATTTAACCCAATAATTAAATATACTAAGCAAATAATTGGGCATATTAGAAATTGGATGTTACAAATCAGTTACTGTGAGCGATGAAGCTTTAAATCGGACAATGAGTTGTCCGATAACCTGTGCGATGTAATACTCAAATCCGATCAAGGATAATCGATTAAACTCTTTGAGCAATTTAGGAAGCTAATCCGGTTAGGCTGTTGGCCGATGAAGCCTTAAATCGCTTGAGCTGTTAGGCGATTTAGGCTGTTGATTGATATGGTGAGCGATGTAGGAGATGAACTTAGTCGATGTAGATGAGTTTCAGGCGAATGGGCTGTGAAAGAAAGGGTTGTGAAAGGACTGGGCCTTTTGCGATTTAGAAAAAAAATTCAAACACAAAAATAACAAAAATTTAACACGAAAATGGATCAAAAACACTGATTTTAAAAAAAATTCAAGAACACAAAAAAAATTAAAAACACTAAATTGAACAAATCTTGAAATAGAATGATCAAATCACAAAAGTTTGTGAATAACAAAGATTCACAGTTTAATTCCCACAGTTTAATTCCGCACAATTTGATCACAAACTTAACACAAAAAATTTCAAAGGTTTTGAATCAAACTCAAAGAAAAATGAAGAACAAGATGAACACTAAGAAAAATTTCAGAAACTTTTCTTCAAAATTTCTTCAAAATATGACGATTTCTTCTTCTGATTTCTTGCATTTCTTGCTCTGATACCAATTGTGAATCCCAATATCAATCAAATCAGATAATCTTCAAAGTAAAATTGATAGGAGAGAGAGAATTTCACCAAAGCTTTTGAATGTATTTCTTGAGAGAATGATTACAAAGTGATTAGCAAGACTAATTAGAATTAAACTACAAATCTCCTATTTATACTAAGAAATCAATAACACTAACTATTGCAAAATGGGAGAAACAACTTGAGTACAACTTATCAGCACAGTATTGAACCCAACATCATTAAGCTTGAGGAGGAAATCAAAACATCTTTAGGATCAGTTGCTAAAACTTCACAAGATGTTCAGATTGCTTCTAAATCTGGAACCACTATTATTGAAAAGTTAAATCTTTCTAAAAGTACTTTTGAGAAAGGAGAGCCTTCAAATGCCAAAAATGAAAATGTTACTAAGGCTTCTCCTAAATCTGTCAAATCTATGATGAATGTTAAATCCGAATCTTTATCTATTAAGCGTTCTACTAACTTGATTTTTTTTCTATGGTAGAATTGTTAAGGATTGGCAAAGATTGCAAGAAGAGATCTTCATAGATCACAGAAGAATGTTAAAAATGTTTTCAACAATTCTTCTTATGTAAAGAATGTTAATGTCAATAAAGATAGTTGAAATTTTACCTTTGTGAAACCGAAATGTAATCTGGATTCAGATTTGAAGATTGCTAAAAAAATTCACATTCAAATATTTTATTTGTTGCCAAAAATCATATACATTGCAATTACTATGGCTCAAATTCTTGTAGTTAATGCTATATTTAAAAAGTTTTTAAGATTGAAGGATTCGAACTCCAACTCAGATATCTCATTTAAGTCAAAAGTTTTCTATAGTTCTCTAGTTCTTAAAAAGAAAACTGCTTCAAAGAAAAATATTTCTAAAATTTCAAAAGGAGGAACCATATTTTGTAAATGTGAAATTTTTTTGGAAATGGATGTCAAAAGCTAAATACGAATGGCACATTAAATCCATATCATCTAATGTCATTTCTAACCCACCAGGACCTATTTGGAAATGGGTACCTAAATCTACGTGATTGTTTTGCAGGACTGTCATGTGTGGTATGCAGATTTCGGATCTTCCAGACACATGACAGGACACATGCATCTTCTGAGTGAATTTAAAGAAAAGCTCGGAGGAACAGTCACATTTTGGAATAACGAGATAGGTTTTGTCCGAGGGTATGGCACATTGTCTAATGGCACTGTCACAATCAAGAAGGTTTTCTATGTTGAGGGCTTAGAGAATAATCTTGTTACTATAAGCCATTTTTGTGACAATGGATTCAATGTAAAAATTTTCATTAATGGTTGTGCCATAGTTGATTCAGAAGGGATAGAAGTTATTCGTGTTGAACGATATGGTAATCTATATGCTGTCAATTTTTCAACTCCGATTGCTTCTCGGCGTATTTGCTTAATCTCCAAAGTAACAAAGGAAGACAGTTGGACATGACATCGCAGATTAACCCATCAAAACTTCAGGGATATTAATAAGCTTGTAAGCAATGATCTTGTGATTGGTCTACTAGAACTGAGATTTGATAAGAATTATCTTTGTTCTGTATGCTAAATAGGGAAGATTATAAGAACTTCTCATAAAACTAAATCTGCTTCATCTTGTATATCTCCTCTCGAGGTGATTCACATGGATCTGTATGGACTAATGCCTACTAAATCGTTGGGTGGAAAAAAGTATATTTTGGTTATGGTCAATGAATTTTCCATATACACGTGGCTAGAATTTCTTAGAGCCAAGTCTGATGCATCGGAGCTGATTATCGCATTCTTCAAGCGCATTCAAGTTCTTCTACAACTTCAAATTCAAAAGCTTCGAAGTGACAAAACGACACTAGATTTACGAATGAGACTATTCAAAATTTTCTTAACTTTGTTGGAATTTCTCATAACTTTTCTGTTGTTCGAACTCCACAACAAAATGGAGTTGTTGAAAGAAGAAACCGAACTTTGGTTGAAGTTACTTGTACAATAATATCATATCCTGGTCTACCTTTGTATCTATGGGATGAAGTTGTTTTAACTGCTGGCTTCACGCAAAATAGAACGATCATCGTCAAAAGATTTAATTAAAGTGCATATGAGTTGGATTAATAATAGCAATCCTACCGTTAAATTATTTCAAGTTTTTGGATGCAGATGCTTTGTGCTTAATGATCGATACAATCTTGGGAAATTTAATAAAAAGGCGAAAGAAGGCTACTTCTTTGGATATTCTCTAAAATCTAAAGCTTTCCGAGCATATGTCAAACAATATGTAACACCCCATACCACAGATTGCATGTAACACATACTTCATACACAAGAAATACATGTTTATACACTACATTGGTCCCTCAGTACAAGAATCTATCATTACAGAATACATGGTCCAAAAATTCAAAATATAATTCTTGTACTATTGAACGTTTATCTAACAAAACTTTACATAACATAGACAAATCTTCATGCAGATATGCATATAGGGAAAATATCACATTTTTCCCTTTCCCTTACCGTCAGCACCTCCTGCAATACATATTTGAAATCACAAAACGAGGGTTAGACCGAAAGGTCTAGTGAGTTCCCTTTTTATATAATTGCAGGGTGAGAATCACCAAAACTTTATGTAAAATAACTTTTCATATATAAGACAAAAATATGAATATGTACAACATATTCTCAGGTTTAAACATTCAGCTATTCAAGTAAGATATTCCAAACCCACATAGGTTTGAACCAATCAGGTTTCATATAATGCCACTTTTAAACCTTTTAATTAAACAAGGTTTATTCAAAGTTTTAGGCCAAACCTGTTATCCTCTTCACAGTAACATCCAGACTACGATTTTCAATAAGAACTCTGATTTTAAATCCTTAAATCACAAAGAAATAAAGATTCCAAATCATAGTAATCTTAAAGGATATAATAGTGGAAGTTATATTATATACCACACATACAAATGCCACCCTTATATCCAAAGGTACACATCTCCTTGATATGTCACCCTTATCCCATGGTGCACCTCTCATTGATATGCCACCCTTATCCCATAGTACACCTCTCCTTGATATGCCACCCTTATTTCCTCATCAAAACATTTAATAAAATAATTCCATATAGAACATACCACAGTCATAAATGTCTCAATGGAATATCATTAGTTCAGAATCATCTTTATCAAAATTTCCTATTATAAAAGAATATACAAATGATGATTATATGAACAACACCTAAATCAATGCATTAATCCGGTCAACACAAACTTGGCCGGACTTCATCTCCGGTCAAGCATTGGCCGGTTTAACCAATCCGGACAACACATTTCAAGTTGTCCGATTTATCAATCCGGACAACACAAGTCATTCTATCCGATTTATATATCCGTTCAACACAGACTTAAAACTTTGTCCGGTTTATCTATAAATCAGTCAACACATCAAACGGTTTACTTAAATCGGACAACTCTATGTTCGGTTTAAGTTTTTTCCGGTTAAGCCCTTATCCGGTGTAAGTTTAATCCGTATAACACTTGTTCAATTTTCATGCAAAATCAAATGATATATTCATAGCACAATCAGTTATATATTAAAAAAAATTAACCACTCACCTTGAATTTTTTTTTGAAACAAGATTGAACCCAACTTTGAATCTACTTCTTGTTCCCAATCAAAATAATCCGGACAACTCTTTCTCAATTCTCTTTCAAAATGGCCAAGCCAAAAAAAAGAGGAAAGGCTTTGACCTCTATTTATATCTTTATCAACTTAAGAAGGCGGCTAAACCGCCCCTTTATGCATACCCATACGTATGCATACTATTCCATGCATATACATATAGTCTCAGGCATACATACCTATTCATACTTGCACATAATCATGTATATATTTGTCATATGTATGCAAAGCATACCAATTCATGCACACACACACACACACACACACATATATATATATATATATATTCATATAGTTGCATGATCAAATATATCAGTTTATCATGCCATCACGTAACTATTTAACAAACAATCACGTATTAATTACCTCACATGAAGCAAAGAATGATTTTAAAATAATATCTTCCACCACCCAAACCTATTTTATAAATAAAATAGTCTCCACCACCTTGTGGAAATATATAAAGAAAGAAAAAGGGGATAAGACCCTCTCTTATCACTTTATTTTGAGAAGAAACCTGTTTGGAAGAGAAAAGGTGTTTTGTGGCGGTGAAGAGCATTCTTGAAGATTTGTTGTTTAAAAGTGGTTGAAGATCCTGTGATTTGCTATGTGTTTTAACCTACAGAATTTGTGTTTGATAAGGTGAGTTTTGATAAACTAAAACCTTTATATTTGTAGTTACATAAACTATTGGGTTTTGGGGATTTATGATTTAGAAATAGTTTGGTAAAAACTGTTTTCTAACAGTTTAAATGAAGTATTTGTGAGTTTGAAGTTTGAAACTATTTTGGAATGATGAAACAATAATTGTGCTTTAAAACAGTTTTGGAAGTTGATATTCTGTTTTAAAGGATTTAAAAGAGATTTGATAGGTGGAAATTTATGAAAGAACAAATTGTTCTTGAGTTTGAAGGTTTTAATGATAAAACTATTTTTGGTAACTATTATTGGTTGAAAACTATAGAGGACGTCTCATCAAGACGGTTGTGACTTCGGTCTGTTTTCGTTTAGGATTAATCAATAGATTTTGTGGATAAAACTATGGAGGATGTTTCATCAAAACGGTTGTGACTTCGGTCTATCTTCATTTGGAACTAATCCATAGATTTTGATGAGGAAATAAGAGCGACATATCAAGGAGAGGTGTACCTTGGGATAAGGATGACATATCAAGGAGAGGTGTACCTTTGGCTATAAGGATGGCATATCAAGGAGAGGTGTACGTTTAGATATAATGTGTGGTTATTATAGCTCTTGCTATTATGCATTTTAAGATTACAATACATTTGAGTTCTTGCTTCTTTGTGATTTGAGGACTCAGAGATGTTGTTCTTATTAGAAATCACAGTACTAATGTTATTGAGAAGAAGAAAACTTGGTCTATGGCCAATGGTTTTGGATATAATCTGTTTTGGATCAAGTGTTTGATTTTAGGGGAACCAGAGAGGCTCTGGTTGTTCCTTGAAAGGAACCAGAGGGGCTCTGGTTGGTCCTCAAAAGAGGACCAGAGAGTTCTTGTCATTGATTTGATAATTATGCAAAGTCTTTACTCAATGTTTTAGTGGACCAGAGGCTCAGTATCTATAGATAAGAGCTCTAAGAGCTCTGTGTCAAAATCATATTTTAAAGAGTTTTCAAAAAGGGTTTTATACTTGGGGAGTTTTCTTACAAGTAAGATGGACCAGAAGCTCTATTTGGCCTATGCGGATTGGACAGAAGCTCTGGTTGGTCTTGTATTTTGGATCAGAAGCTCTGGTTGGCCTACACGGATTGGACCAGAAGCTCTGGTTGGTCTTACATTTTGGACCAGAAGCTCTGGTTGGCCTACACGGATTGGAC
>NW_020200791.1:44138-61432 GCF_001531365.2 Cynara cardunculus var. scolymus
GCATTTTGGACCAGAAGCTCTGGTTGGCCTACGCGGATTGGACCAGAAGCTCTGGTTGGTCTTGCATTTTGGACCAGAAGCTCTGGTTGGCCTACACGGATTGGACCAGAAGCTCTGGTTGGTCTTGCATTTTGAACCAGAGGCTCTGGCTAGTAGAACCAGAAGCTCTGGTCATATAAAATCCATTTCAAAATGTGTTTTATCTTTCGGAAAGCTATTTTTTATCTATAAATTTTATCTATGAATGTTTTGAGAAATTTTACTTAAATAAGAAGCTCTGGTTGGCTTAACCAGAAGCTCTGGTAAAGAAACTAGAGGAGCTCTTGTCCTCTTATTATTTGAAATATTTTCTAAGTCTAGTCTTTGGAACTAGAGATCCGATGGACTCAAACAGAATGTGGATTTACATATTTAAATACGAATTGATTTTATTTGAATAATGTTATGGTGATCTTCACCCTGCAACTACATGGAAAAAAGGAATCTCACTAGACCTCTAGGTCTAACCCTCATTTTGTGTTTTCAAATGTGTTGCAGAAATGCATATTTTAATGATAGTAAAGGAAAAGGGAAATGTGAATTATTTCCCTATGTGCTTAGCTTTATGAAGATCATGTTTGGATATGTTTTGGAGGATAGATATTATGATTACAAGAGCATGTATTTTGAAATTTTTGAGTTGTGTATTTTGTATTGTAGACTCTTGTCTTCTGTCATAGCATCCTGGACAGCCTTTAGGGCGCCATCCAAATACTCCCATGACACAAAGTCGGGTAATGTAACACTTGAATCACTTAGATTACCAATTGTAACAACAGTTGAAACAACTGTTGTGCCTATGTTCAGTGTTGGCATAATATTAGCACTGGTAGGACTTCCGACCTGTCCTCGTGGAAAGTCAAAAGACTCCACTCTGGTCGTTCTAGCAAGTTCACAAAGAACTGCTGGTTGAGCAATAGATGTTCTAGACTCAAGTGTACCCATATGTATCGGCTGTAGACTCGAGGTGCACTGAATCGAAGTCGTAGGATGGGGCAGAGGCCTACTTGTTTCAATATCCACGTTCTCCAAATGAGAAGCAGATAGATGATGTTCTAAGTCCCCATGAGAAGATGAAACTATTACTTGTTGAGAAGCAATAGAGTGGCTGGGGGGTGTGCATTTGCATAGCTGGGCTTGCTATGTCTATTTAAATACCAACATTCAACGAATGAATGTTGATAGCAGATGTGGGTGCCCGGCTAAGTGTTTCGGCTTGGATAGGAGCATTTTCTTGATTTTGAGCTCCACACTCACCCTCTCCATATTTTCTACTTCCCCTTCACACAATCTCTCAGAATTATCAATTAATACTCCCTCAACTCCTTCATCTGGTATAGCATTCAAGAGTTGATCTAGCTCACCAAAATCATCTACATAGTCTTTAGTGAAATCAACTTCAAAGGATAAACTTTGAAGACTCGGATATTCTTACTGATCTTGGTTAGTGTCAAAGATTTCGTCAACATTCTCTATGATCGCTCCAACATGTATACTTTTAGTAGCCATAGGATGAGTAGCATCATCATCATTGTCGTCAGCCTGAGTTGCCCTATCTATTACAATAGCTTTCGAGCTTGATGAAGCTGTGGAAGTCTCCCCTCTCCAAGCTACCCCTCTCTAATTCATTTTCCCTTTACTCAAGACCTTGTTCAGGTACCCCTTGTACCTGAACTCTCTCGTCTAATTCTAAACCCTCTCTCTCAACTGAGACATGGGTGGATCCCAAGGCAAGTTCAACCGGTTCTGGCTGAACTATAAGATCTATAACTCTTCTATATTCTATCACACACGGAGCACTTTCATTAGCATAGGCAAACAACTCAGTTGGAATTTCTATTATTGATTTGATATCTTCAACTTCAGTATGCGCCCTTATTCGTTGCATTTCGAATGACTGGCTAATTTCACTTGCTTCTCTGGCCAGGATTTCTTCGTTTGTGCTCATCGTTGCTTAAATAATTAGTTGAAGAAATCGTTGAAATGGTACGAATTTCCTAGCTTTTGAAGGAAACCTTTTCACATTGACCAACTCGATTAGTTCTTCCAAATCACTAAAGCAAAGTCATAATAACGGTTGAAGACGATTCCATGGAAAAATTTGGGAAATGGACTGCTGCACGTATCGATCTCGACAGTTTTGAAGTCAAACACCGGTTGAGTATAGAGAACAGGAAGTGCCATATGGAAGGTAGAAGCCGTCTTCTGAAGTGTGACCGATTAGTTAACTCTTGCGAGTATTCTAATCGTCTGATATCTCGGCATAGCTCTTCATTAGTTATGAAGTCTTGAAATTGACGTGATCCGAAGGCAGTTGGGCTTGGCAATCTAAGAATTCTTCGCATCCTTTTTAAAGTGAGACGGCTCATGAAGTCGTCTAAATTCCCTTCAAAGTAATATAGGTCTCCATCTTTTGACAGTGTAAGGGTGTTCCAAAACTGTTGCAAGTAGACCATTGGAACTTCCGCAGTAGCTGATAAGGCATAAGCTATTAGGTGTCCATTGAGAATCTCAGGAATGATAGGGTATTCCAAGGCATGTCAAAGTTAAAATGGTGGTTGTTTGGTTTAATGTCTAACTATAGATATTGGGGAAAGATGGATTTAGCTGGGATTGGGATATTTGCTGACTAAGGTGTTTGGGAAAGGTTGTCCAATCTGATCGAGGGGATATGAGTTTCCTTATTAGATTTTTGTGGTTAGTCAGCCATTTTCCTGTAAGAAAAATATATTAGATCCGTAAATAATTTAATATTTCACAAAATTTTCCTTCAAAAACTAAAAATATTCGATATTGGTTTTTTCGCTCAAAAACAAAAACAAACAAACAAACAAAATAGCTAAAAAAAATTATAAAAGAAAGAGAAAAAAAATACAAAGACTTAAAAAAATACTAAACTAATAAAAAATATACGAACAAAAAAAATTAACTAAGAAAAAATAATAAAAAAATAATAAAAAAAATTTAACAAAAAAAATCTATAAAAAAATTGGACATTGTCCGGATTAGCAATCCGGTCAAGTTACACAACTTACTAGACCATCTAAAGCTGGTTATTTAACATCAAATGTTGCTCAATCTAAATTTGTTGAAGTTACTAAATCGGAGTCTGTTTAAGCTGAGGCACAGACTCAACCAGAGATTGTTCAACCCACTGTTGATCAATTTGAGTCATCTTTACCTACTGACGAAGCTAAACACTATGAGATTCAAGATGAAATAGATTTTGAAATTCAAGTTGTAACAGACGAGTATGATGTTCAAATCCTACCTTGTACTCACAAGTGCACAAAATATCATCCCCCGACTCAAATCATTGGTAATGTGAATGATAGAGTGAAAACACGATCTGCTACCGCTAGCGAGTATTTTTCATGAACTTTCTCCACGCTATAGAGCCAAAGAAGCCATCTGAGGCATTTCAAGATCCTGATTGGATTAATGCCATGCAAGATGAACTTTGAAATTTTGAAAGAAACCAAGTTTGGAGACTCGTACCGAGACCGAAGGACCAATCAATCGTTGGTACAAAATGGGTCTTCCAAAACAAAAAGGATGAAATGGGAATTGTAGTGAGAAACAAAGCTCGATTGGTTGCCAAAAGTTACTGTCAACAAGAATGAATAGATTTTGACGAAACCATTGCTCTAGTCGCTCGCATCGAGGCCATCAGAATATTCTTAGCGTAAGCTGCTCATAAGAACTTCAAGATATAGCATATGGATGGAAAATCGACATTTTTGAACGGTATTCTTCATGAAGAGGTTAAGGTGAGTCAGCCTGAAGGCTTTGTTTGCCAAATTATGGTTTAAAACAAGCACCTAGAGCATGGTATAACACTTTAACACAATTCCTACTCAATCTGGTTTCAAGAAAAGTAGGATAGATACTACTTATTTCTTAAAAAGCAAGGTAAGCATTTGAGCATCTTGATATTTTTTCATACACCTGCTGAGCATCTTGATATTTTTTGATCAAGAGCTCTTTTCTTTGTAAGCTCTGGTGTAAAAATTCCCTTTCCTTTTGAAAATAATTTTTGAGGGCTTTAGAGTTTAGTCTGTCGTGTTCCTTTTCTAAAAGCTCTTTTTCTTTCTTCTGTATAGCCGCTTTTAGTTCTGTGCACTATGATTTAAGATTTATTTAAGTGGAACATTTTGTTTGCAAAAGTTTTTCATTCTCTACTGACAATTCTTGTTTTCTACAGTTAATAGCTCTGTCTCTCGTTCAAAGAATAACTTTTCTTTTTCCAAAGACTTCCTTTTTAGATTTTTCGACAGAGTGCTTTTGCCGTAGATTTATGAAATTATTTGTTAAAGCAAAGATTATTTCTTCCAAGTCAGAATGAGAATAACCAGAGATGGAACATACCTGGGAGTCAGAGCCAGATCCAGACTCTTCTGTGTCGTTCTCAACAGCCATTCCACAGAAATGGGCTTGGTCTTCTTCTTCAGATGAGGAGTCAGAGACCCAATTCTTCTATTTAGCCATGATACCCCTTTGGGATCGATTATACTTCTATTTATTTTTGTAGTACAACTCATCTTTCACCAAAGGGCCTCTACACTCTTTGGAGTAGTGCCCCATCTTCCCGCATCTGAAGCATCTGACAGCTTGCTTCTTCTGTTCCGACTGCTCTTCCTCCTTCTTGTTTGATACAGAGGGAGGATTCCTTCCTTCGAAAGCTCTGCTTCTGCTTCAATCGCCTTGTCTTCCTTTCTTGTCAAATACATTCTTCCCAAAATTTGTTTGAAATTCCTTGGTAATCAAAGCCAAGGAATGTTCAAAAGCACTAATGTCGTCGTCTTTAGAGCTTGATGCTCTATCTTATTCATCGCTCTCCTTGATAAGAGCCTTCTTCCCCTTTCTTTGTTCATCCTTTGATCTTCTTTCCCTGTGTGGTTGACTGGATCTAGTCTCTTTTGAATCAGAGACAAGAGCCAGAGGTCCACCTAGAGCGACCTTGGCCTTCTGCACTTCTTGCTCCCGTGCTTGCAGAGTCCCATACACATCATGAAGTGTCCATTGCCCCAGATCTTGGTTCGCCTGGAGAGACATGGTCAAGTTTCCCCACTCAGCATTCAACCTCTTTAAGAAGAGCATACTGTTCTCCTCTTGGGTTCTGATCACATCACATTTACGATATTTATTGATTAGTGTGTTGAATCTATGATAAGTCTAATCTAAGGACTCATCAGGAACGGTTGGAAACTATTGTACTCATTTAAATATTGAGCACGACGGTTTTTCTTCATTTTGATTCCCCCTTCCAGCTGGTTTGCCAGTTGATCCCATAGATCTTTGGCAGACTCACAAGCGTCTAGAGATTCAAAAATCTCATTAGGAAGTGCCAAAATCAAAAGCCTTTTTTCTGATCCACTTCCACTCTACGCTTGTCCTCATCGTCCCAACCTCGACGAAGCTTGGGAACTCTTCTGGCAGGTACTTCGACCGTATCACCAGCAGCAGGAATACGAGGAATTAGTGTAATGGGAACATAAGGGCCATTCAAAATCGATCCGTACAGCTCGAGGTCAAGACCTTCATAAAAGTTGATCATGCGTGTTTTCCATTGGGGATATTCTTCCCTATTAAGTGTTGGAGGTTTTGTCAAAAATCTAGCATTATACATGGAGTTCCATGTTTGACTAGACATTTTTGTTTAGGATTTTGAAAAGAAAGATTGACGCGAAAGTGATAGACGACGTGAAATTGATTTCCAGAATACTAAAAGCAGACGTTTTTAAATGGATCAAAAATAAGAATGTAATTCCTTTTTAAAAATGAATAATTAGAAATTAAGAGTGGTATCCTGATGGATATCAATTGACTAATCAATGAGTTTGATTACCAGGCTCTGATACCAATTGTTGGAACCCAAATACTCTTAATTCTCAGAAAAACACAGTTGATAAACAATATGATTGAAGTACGAACAGTGTACTGAGTTTGATCAAATGAAATATTCAATATAAATAAGAATAGTAAAAGACTTGAATAAATCGGATGATTTTATTAGATGAAAATAACAATTCTCAATCTAAATGTATTCTCACAAGAAAAGACTATCGTATAAGTTGGTATTCTCAGGTTATATGAACTGGAGGAGGAAGCCTCCTTATATACACCAAAGTCAAAAAAAAAACTATGTTATAATTATGGCTTGAATCTTTGAGTCGTCGAGTCCGCATCCTTATCGTTGACTGCCCTTGAAAAGTGAGCAGACTAGGTCAAGCCGCTTTGATTCTGTTTGACGCTTGCAAGAATGTCTGGATTAAACGCGCGTTCCATGGAGATAGGATATCAGAGGCTCTGCATGTACTATACAGAAGCTCTATCTAGAGTTTAGCTTTACATCAAGCGCTTAAGCTTTTTGGAGCACAAGGCTTGATCGTCCACGGAGATTGAGCGTGGGCTCTGTATGTAAGATCCTTCACTCTTTGAGTAAGAGTTCAGGGTCTTGACTTCTGTACGAGAGCTCTTAGTCCAGACTATTTCTAAAGACTAAGTCTATGGACTAGAGTAAGAGGCTTCTTACTTACACTTTCACAAGATGGGTTCTAACAGTGACACGTCATGGTATTCCATTATCAATAATTTCTGATATAGATAGTCGATGGGTTCACAGACTAAGTTAAGTATAGCTTATCATCCTCAAACGGATGGACAAAGTGAAAGAACTATCCAGACACTAGAAGATATGCTTAGAGCTTGTGTTATTGATTTTGGGTCATGGGATAATCATTTGGCTTTGGTAGAGTTCGCTTACAATAACATTTATCATTCAAGTATTCAAGCTGCACCTTTTGAGGTTTTGTATGGACAAAAATGTCGAACTCCTTTGTATTGGAATGAGATAGGTGAGAAACAGTTAGCTGCGGGCTTGAGTTAGTACAACAAACAACAGAAAGTGGCTCAAGATCGGCAAAGAAGTTATGCAGATAAAAGCCTGAAGCTGATTGAATTCCAAATCGGAGATAGAGTAATGTTAAAGGTRTCATCGTGGAAAGGAGTAGTACGCTTTGGAAATAAAGGAAAGTTAAGCCCAAGGTATATTGGACCCTTTCCTTTCATTGAAAGAATTGGGGAGGTGGCTCACAAACTAGAACTTCCATTGGAATTAAGTGGTATTCATAAAACTTTTCATGTGTTAAACTTGAGGAAGTGTAGCGGTGCCTCTACTAGAAATTAAGATTGATGAGAGATTATGTTTTGAAGAAACCCCTCAAGCCATTATTGACGTCAAGGTAAAGAAGCTGCGGAATAAAGAGATGAAGTTAGTAAAGGCGCTATAATAAAGGGCTGGACGCCACCTGGGAACCAGAGTCAGACATGCGAATGAAACATCCTTATCTGTTTACTTAATGGAATTCTGGAATGGAATTCTTCTAGGAAATGGATATTATAATGTTCAGTTTCATTAACCAATTGATCAGGTACTAATATAATTTGGTAATGGAAAATTCAGGGTTAGTTTTTGGCATTCAAGGGTTAAAGAGGAATCGATTTGTGGTTCTTTCTCTATAATTATGTTTGGGTAATGTATATATATATACATATATGAATATATATATATATACACATATATATATATATGTGTGTGTGTGTGTGTATATGTGTGTGTGGATTATTTTATTATGGAAGGATGCATAGTAAGGGCAGGTATGCACTTGCTATTTATAGCAAGTGCATATGAATGGGAAAGGTTTTTACTGATTTTCGAGATATCAGTTTTCTTTGGAAAAAGTTTGAAATATCATATAGCAGAAGCAAATTTTAAAGCCGATTCAAAGACTCAGGTGAGTTATATGTTGCTTTGGAAATCTAAATGTTTTTATATCATTGTATAACTCAAATAAAATGCTAGTATTTGTGTCTGAGAGAAGTTTAAAATGTAATATTACTGTGTTTTATCGTCTGTTTAAGCCTCAAGAACAGACCTTATCGAACAAGGCAGTGTCCGGATGAGACCTCTCATCGAACAAAGTAGTGACTGGATGAGACCTCTCATCGGACAAAGTAGTGATCGGATGAGACCTCTCATCGGACAAAGCAGTGTCCAAATACGTGTCTCAGTGGCAAAAGCATTTACCAAATGAATACTTTCACCGGACAAGGCAATGTCCGGACGGACCTCTCCGATTAAAGAGTTTTCCGGATTGGAACTAGCTCCGGACAAGGCAATGACCGGACACTACCGTATAACTCATCGGACATAGTGTTTTCTAGATAAGATTAAGTCATCCGAGAACCCCCTCTCCGGACATAGTATTGTCAAGACAGGATCATGAATTTCATAATAATCTCTTCAAGAACGATAGATGAAATGGCGGTGTAACCGCGATAGATGAAACTGTGATAGAGGAAATTGCAATGTAACCGTGATAGATGAAATGGCGGTGTAACCGCGANAATGGCGGTGTAACCGCGATAGATGAAACTGTGATAGAGGAAATTGCAATGTAACCGTGATAGATGAAATGGCGGTGTAACCGCGATAGATGAAATGGTGCTGTAACCGTGATAAATGAAATGGGCTGTAACCACGATAGATGAAATGACAGAGTAACCGTGGTAGAAAAATGATGAAATGGTATATTAAGATCCAGGTTTGATATATTTTGGATTTTGAAATAAGTTATATTTTGTATGAGGAAAACTATACTCACTAAACCTTTTACTCTAACGCTCAATTACTGGAGTAATCTGTTTTGCAGGTCGTCCATCATCTCAGGATTTAGGCAAGAGAAAAATGTAAAGAAGTGTTTTTGAAATGAAAATGTTAAAACTGATAAAGTTTTTGTTAATCCATACTTTCTCTTGTTATGTAAACATCTTTTTGGAATGTACTATGACTATTATGATGATGTATGAGTATATTTGGTGAATTTATATCGTTATATGCATAGTAGGTTGTTTTATACAAAACACATAAGCTTATCTTCAAGCAAGTTAGAATTTCTCTCAAGAATTCTAAAGTTCTTACCCAAGAAGAACATCTTTATGTCTTTATCTTTTTCACAATAATGTCTCTCTTGTCACACCTCCCCGATTTATAAGAGACAACTTCAGTCTCTGGAAAAATCGGACGTCTCTTTCCTTGGAAGGTGTGGATCCTAAGATCCCACATTATATAGAGAATGGACCTTATGTTCCATATGCTATACCTCCGGCTATTCCTGAAACAGCTACGACAGTCACGATTCCTGAATGGCAGATTCCTAAGCTCCCTCATCAGTGGAGTGATGAAGACAAGAAGAAGGTGGCTATAGATACTCGAGCGAGATCTATAATATCCATGTCTTTTCCTGACGAGGTCTATCACTTTGTGATGAAGCTTAGGACCTCGAAATCCTTATGGGACACTCTTTGTATTCAATACGAAAGTACTTCCCAAGTACAAGAATCGAGGAAGATTAATCTAGTAAGACAATATGAAAGCTTTCTCTGTGGAAAGAATGAAACGTGGTCTGAAGTACATCAAAGATTTAATTATCTTCTTATTGATTTGAGGACGGTTGGCAGAAAATATTCCAACTCTGAAACATTGATGAAGTTTCTGGAATGTTTACCAGAATCCTAGGATACATATTCTATGTGTCTCAAGATGTCCAATGATATGTCCTCCTTCTCTCTAAGTTCTCTCTATGGGATACTGCTCAATTACGAGCAGTCTCGACAACTGAAGAGGAATCTCATTAAAGATTCTAGAGATAGATTTGATCTCTAAAGATTCTTCAGTTGAACTCCCATCTTCTTCTTCTATTCCTCTTTCTTCTTCTGTTTCTTTAATGGAGTTAGATTCCACTAACTCTGAGGATTTGTCAGAGTCTGATCTTGCAGACTTTGATGAGTCACTGGATCTTCTAACTAAGTCTTTTAGAACATTTGCCAAAAAAAGTAACTTCCGCAGATCTCCCTTGCTGACCATCAAGGATAAGCAAAAGTCATATCCTATTGACAACGCTTCAGCGATCTGCTACAAAACTGTCAACGTAAAGGTCACTTTCCGAGTAAATGCAGGTCACATAAGACTGCGACACCATCTTCAAAAACCCCATCCTTTTTCAGAGGCAAAGACGATATATATATATGAAGCTGAAGGAGAAGTACAAGAAGATGAAGATTTCTCAACGAAAGGACAAAGGTCTTGTAGCTGAAGAACATGATTAGGCTGATTCGTCTGATGAATCATCCACAGATGAGGAAGATACGGCTTATCTCTGCTTAATGGCCACAAGGAAGAAACTTTTAAGACATCAACCTCCAGTGATCCCTCATCATCATCTCTTGCTCAGGTATGTTCCTTGAATGAACCCTCTTCTTCTTCTAGCCTATCAGCGTTAGATACGTTGATGGTTGACCTTTACAATGCCCTGAATGGCAAATCAAAGACAAAAATGTTTAATCTTGATCTTCAATAATAGTTGACGATTTTTCATTCTAAGTTCAAAGAGTGGACTAATATCAAAGAACATGTTAAAGATCAGGTCATTGTAAACCAGACCATCACTATCGAGTGCAAACAAGCTATAGCTGAGCGTAAGCAAGCTATTGCTGAACTCAAGGCTGAGAAGGCTACCATTGAAGGATGGTGCAAAGCCTCTATCAAAGCCACTGAGATCATCAACGCTCAGATTCCCGCCAAGATTAAGACTAGTCTAGGATTTTTCTATGATCAAGAAGATAGTGCCACTGACAAGTCCATGCTCAAGTTTGGTACTTTCGTCTCTTCTATTCCTGACACTTCTTCCTCTCAGTCTTCTTTCACTAAGAGTCATCTTGAAGAAACTCCTTTGAGTTCAGGTCACAAAGACAAAGGCAAGTCCATTGTCATAGAACCTCTTCCCAAGAAGGCTGACAAGTCACATAGATCAAGATCTATTCCTTTAGCTTGTGCACCTTCTTCTTCCTCAGGGATCAAGATATCTGAATCTTCTCAGAAATCTAAGTTTAAGCTCATGCTGAATGTTTCACCTAAGGATTCCAAATCCTCAGTTGTTCCTCCTAGAACAAATGAGAAGGGAATTCTTGGAGCTTGTCCCTCTTCTCCTCTGGTACTTCCTAGCCCTAAAGCTAGTTTCAGCTAAAAGAAGTGTAAACACTGTGGTGAAACTACACATATTGCCAACAAGTGTCCTTCTGCCGCCAAGGCTGGTCCTCCAGCCAAGGGAAAGAAAGTAGCCAAGGCTGAGAAATCTACCAAGGTGAAATCTGCCACTAAGGTTGTTGATCTCAGATCTCTCAATAACACTAATAATCTAGTTAATAATAACCAAATTATAGTGATTTAATGAACAAAATGAAGAACACTCAAGAAGAAATTATGAACAATTAAGAACAATCTTGAGCGTTAAAGATTTCACTTTGTATATAAGAAAACGTAAAAGCGACTCTTTTTACAATAGGCCTAATCACCTATTTATACTAATAAGCTAATAAGAAGATATTTATACTAATAAGCTAATAAGAAGATAACTATCTAGTGAGACATTTTAGCTAATCTTCCTATTAACAGATAACTTTTATCTAAACTATGGATAAATTTTAACATCAAAGCTAAACTTGAAGTCTAGCTATTGACTTATGATCTCCAGCTGTCATTCATAATGTGATGAATCATCCTTATCTTTAAATCTTCATCGCATGCTCCTGGATGATTTGCTGGAGAATTCTCTAAGTGTTGATGACCAGAGGATCAATGAGGATGCTCTTTCCATCGCATCCCAAGTCATCCATCGGTCCTCTGGTTGTACTCCAGACTTAGCCGTTTCTGCCTTGATGTCTTCATCGATCTTCTGGTTCTTCATCACTTATTGTTTTTCATTACTTTTTACATTATGAGTTATGGGGTTTAACAATCTCCCCCTAAGTAATGAAAAAACAAACATAGACTAATCTAGAAACATTTGTGATGAACAAATAATAATCTAATAGAAAAACATCAAATTCCAAATTTTCATTGGATGATGAAATTCATACAATACTGGAATCAAAAGACATTAAGGCAAAACAAAAATATAACTCATCATGAGATACCTTGATATATTTCTCTTAAGCGTATGAGCAGTCTTTGATACCCGATGACCGTCGATATTTCATGAATAAGCCGACTCCCTTCTTCTCTTGGCATGTGGTTTCTGTCCAATATCTCTCTGATGACTTTTTGAAACCATTCAAGTGTATTCGATGAATACTTGAAGGCCTCAGTTAGTCTAAAGAACTTTTTAACCCCAAACTCATTATTTTAAACAAGTCCAAGTTTGGGTTGAGTTAGAACTGAGGCAGATCTTGTCTTCTGCAAGCCTTGGAAGTCTTCGTTTGGAGGGGCGCAGGAGAGTCTTTCAATGCCTAGCCGAAGAGCTATTTCAAAATCGCTCTTAACTCTATGGTTCACTAGGGATTCCATCATTTTTACCACCACTCGGTTTGCCATTCCAAATCTGATGTTGTGGTCTTGCCTCTAAGCCGTGTATGCATATAACTCAATCAAGTCATATGGGTTGAGGTTAATGAGGTCGTTCTTGTTGAACACGCAAACTTGCCCATGTGCTCTCTTCATAATGAACTCGATGTATCAGATGGCTCGGTTGGCAAATGTCCTTATTTTCAAATCAATGACCCTCCTTATCCCATCATTCGAGAAAACAGCCTGAGGTGCTTGTGTGGTCTGTCTAATGAATCTATGGTGTAGGAGGTCCATGGACTTAGGCGATAAGATTGGAGGGTTGATGGTCAAACTGTCATCGTGGGCTTGGTATAGATATTGATGGATGTTCTCTAGAAAAATCGGTTCCCTGGGCTGCAAATCAGGACATCTCCGCATTGCCTCCATGCTCTGTATAATTTTGTCAACCAAGCTCTGAGGAGGTTGCCTTGATAAAGAGGGAGTATCTGCATGCACCACAGGTGTTTGGGTTGAGGGTTGTGTATGGGTTGGTGTTGGTTTAGGTTGGGTTGGGGTTCATTGGGTTCGGCTTAGGTGGTTTCTGGTGCATGAGATTCAGTTGGGGTTTGTGGTTGTTGGGGTGATGAAGGTTGAAGTATCATTGGTTCTGGTTGTATGGATAAGGTGAAGGGTTGAGTGGTGCGAGGTGTTGGTGAAGGGGTTAAGGGTAGGTTTGATGTGGGTGTTGAAGAAAGAGGTTGGTTAAGTTTTGTTGGTGGGGTAGTAGGTTCTTCATCGGTTGAAGAGCTCAATACGATGGGCTATAGGGTTACAGCGAAGGGAACATGTACATCTACATATACATCTTCAGAGGACAGAGCCTCTGGTTCCCTTGCTTGGGTTCCTTCTGTTGAGGGTGATGGTTGTGTTTGTGGTGATGGTGATGGTGGTGTAGCGGATTCTGTTTGTTGTACAGCTGCGGCTTCTGTTGTCTCCCCCTCATGAGGTCCAAGACCTTAATCATCGGGGTCTTGGTCGCCATGCCTAGGCCTCTTGTGTGGGCGGCTGCTTGAGCAAGAAGCTCTGGTCCTCTTTTTCTTCTTGTCTTTCCTGAAAAACATAAGATACGCCTTTGTTCATCGGCCAGGTTCTGGGAGAGAACCCTTGTTGGATGGATGGCCCGATGAATGAATTTGGCATTGATCTCATTGAAAGAAGAGACCAGCACCCTCGACAGAGCTCGCAAGTCAGCTCCTGTGGCGAACTCTATGGTGGAGAATGAGGCTGGTGGTGGCATGGAGGTGGTGGTGGATGTATATGGGGGGATGGGAAGGTTGGTGATAAGGTTTCTCACCTCTGGAATGAAAGAGGAGAATGCTTCATCAAAGGATGGGCCTGTAGAGGGAGGTGGTGGTTGAGGAGTAGGCTGGGGGATTTGGACGAAGATAGCTGCGGGGAGTTAGATGAGGGTGTCTTGGATGGAGGCCACTTGTTGGGTAAGATTGGCTAGGGTATCATCGATAGAGGTGGTGGATGGTTGTGGGGTTTGATGAGGGATTTAGGAGATGATGGTTGTAGATAGGGAGTGAAGGTTTCAAAGGATGGTTTGGAGTTGGGTGATAATGTAGGTAAGGTTCTCATCGGCCTCAATTGCCTGGGACGTGAGGGTTGCGATGGACTGGATGATGAGTTGGTTTCGTTGGGTGGCTAGGGAGGAAGTGGTGTTGTGGTGTTGGGTAATGGTTTGTTGGAGCATKTGTAATYGGGWGGTGTTGGCTTGCGTCTGGGWTTCGATTTGGGTGAGGTGGTGTTGTAGGATTGCAAGAGATTGTTGGAGGTCAGAGGTATTGGTGGAGGGTTGGTTGTCTACAATCCCTTGCATGATGAGTTTAAGGTCGTCCAAGGACCGCATCACTGTATCGACAAAGGCTGGGAACTCAGCCTTTGTGACCAGATCAGCATGGGTGGTAACCCCTGCAGCAACAGATGCTGCAGGTTGTGCCTCTGCTCCTGAGGCGCCTTCTTGGCCTTGTGAGAAGGTGGGCCTTGAAGGACTTCCATTGTGTCCTTGATAGCCCTCAAGAGAGGAGCTATCTCGCGATGTTGCGACATCCCTTCCTCTTCCTCGGCTTCAGAGTCTGAGTAAGTGAAACAAATGTGTGTCCCCTTCGGTAGATCAATATCGAAGGGGGAGGTGCATGAAGGGAAGATCGCTCTGAACGATCATGGGGTTCAATGTCAGAAGAAACACATGCTTCTGTGTGTGTGATGGGATTTGTCGAGCCCTAAGGCGAAGGGGCTCTTATATCTTCATCACCTCTCTGTTGGGAGAGGGGTGATGGAAAATATGGTTCCTCGGCTGATTCATCTCCAGAGGCCCGAAGGATGACCGCTGGATGACTGGCTTGGGTTGGGAGTGGACTGGGTCGTCCTATTTCAATACCCCTATGGCTTTGATCGCCAGGGGTAGTGGATGTGGTTGCCCTTTGGGAAAAGGGTTGAGGAATTTTATGAGTAGGGCTGGAGGAGGCACGATGAGTAGCATCATCATCATCTTCTTCATCATCCGATGATGATGACTCATGTGCTCCCTCGCTCGGTTCATGGGACAACATGGAGCGTTCATAGTTCTGGCGTAGCTCAGATGTCGATGGTATGACATTGAGCATAACCCTAGGGAGGGGATGGTTGATGGTATAACCTACCTTTTAAAGGGTTGGGCGATGACCATGCATCTTGTAAACGGGCGTGAACGGCTCCTCGGCTGGTAGGCCATGCTTCCTCATTCCGTCCCCGAAGAAGAGGGCGAGGAAGCGAGGAAAGAGAACCGCAGGGAGAGGCTTACCAGCGGCTTGGAGTTTAGACTTCTTGACCACCGTTGAAAGTATTTTGTTGTAGATGAGGAAGGCGTAGTCAAGGTTCAGATTGAAGAACAGGCCGTACATGATTGTCATGATGTTTATATTTCCTTGGTCCAAGGAGCCCAGTTTGCATGTAAGGGCTCTGTTGAGAATGGAGAAAAACATATTCCACATCGGTGGAAGGAATTGACGTTTGAAATTCGAGACGTTGCGTAGGTCACGGTTGTAACCTAGCATCTTCACGAACCGGAGAATGTTGTCGGTGGTTGGTGGTTCGTCAAATTGTGCAATTCCAAGTTCCTTACGTGTGGGAATGCACGGTGAGAGCTGGAAGAAGAATGTTGTGTTTGAAAAACTCAATAATAATGGCAAAACATTCGTCAAACAAAGTGGTTCGGAGTTTGATAGCGTGATTGTTCGGCCTCATTGGTAGGAAGATGATAGCACGGCTGTCGGCTCCGGTAGACTGGATTCTGTTATCATTATTGTTTGATTCATGGGAGGCGGAGGATGCCATTGTTGCAGGTTTGAGGAAGTTGCAAGTTTGTATTTCGTCAGAATGTAGTTTCAGGTTTATGTAAGCGTAAAATGGAATATGGAGGAAGAAGAAAGGTATATATAGGCGGGAATATGGTGAGGAGGTGGGGGTGGGGGGGTGGAAGGGAAACGTTTCTTGATTATTAAAATACAAGAATCATGAATGTGACGATTTGATTTGAAGAACGTGAGTCATCTTGATAGTACGTGCATTTAATATAGTAGGACACGTGTCAAAACGGGGTAAGGGAGGGGAAAGGTTTAAAAGGGTGTGTGGGGAACAGGCTGTTGAAGGTGTCAGGCGCGTGGTTATGATGACGTTAGAAATTATTTGAATTAAAAATTATTCAAAATAATAACTTGATGAATACGTAACCCAAAAATAATTTGAATTTAAAAATCCCATCTAATTGTAAGATTAATACTAATTACGAAGTTTTGGTCTTCTAAAAACTCATGATGTATAGTTTTTAGTCACAAAAGCTGCAATTTTGTATAATCTTGAAAAATGAGTTTCAATTAAGATGAGTTTTTGTATAAAAATTATTGTCATGGAACCAGAGGGGCTCTGATTGGTCATGACCCATTTGGGGAGGGACCAGAGGAGCTCTTGTTTAACATCGATGAAGGAGTTCATTGATGTAATGTGGGATTGCATGTTATAGAAGCCTTGGATTTCAAACCAGAGGTTCTAGATAAAAATTGTTAATGTAGAACCAGAGGAGCTCTGGTTAAATACATATGTAGCATTTGGGTGATCAGAGGCTCTGGATAGTACGACCAGAGATTCTGGATGAAAAATGCATGTTGAAAGAAATGAAATGTGAAGATGAATATTTTGCTCCCCCTCAAATGATGCAAGTGTATTGAATTCGAAGTATTCAAAAAACTCCACCTCAAACAAATAATAAAGAGGAATTTGGGATACCAGAAGCTCTGGTCTATACACCCAGAGGCTCTGGTTATGAAGGATGATGAAAGTGTGAAAGGTGGTTAAGTGGAAGTGGAGAGAGGGTCTTTAAGGCCAGAGAAGCTCTGGTTCCAAAGAGAGCAAAGCCAGAGGCTCTGGTCTTTAGAACCAGAGGCTCTGGTTGTGAAGTAATGAAATGAATGAATGCTTAAGCCCAAGTTGAGACACTATAAAATACGGACTCAAAGAATTGGATTCCAGAGGCTCTGGTCTATATAACCAAAGGCTCTGGTGAGTAAGAGAATAATTGGTAGAAATTACGAAGTATTTTTTTTGGCCCAGAGGGGTTCAAGTTCCAAAGGTGATTGAGATTGTTTGCCAAAATTCGTAGTAAGTCTAAATAGCCAGAGGCTCTGGTCTTTATAACCAGAGGCTCTGGTTTAGGATACTTGGAGATTCTAGCTAGAATTTAATATATCACTTATAGGCATAACCATGAGATATTGAAGATCTTTGGTTAGAAGCTAATGAGTGCCTTTAAGTGGTGAGATTCAGCATACCC
>NW_020200791.1:63857-107776 GCF_001531365.2 Cynara cardunculus var. scolymus
CAACTTCTGTGTGGCTAGTTTTCGTAATGCATCAAAGTTGAGGTGTAAAAATTTATGATGCCATAGCCAATTTTCATCGCTCTTATGGGAAACAAGACAAAGGGTGTCTTGTCCCATTGAGGACTCAAAATCTAGAAGATAGAGATTTCCTTCTCTCTTTGCTTTGATGATTGTCTGTCCGAGCATTGTTTCTATTATGCATAAACCTTTGCAAAACCTGACTTCAAGACCCTTGTCGCAGAACTGACTTATGCTTAATAGGTTGTGCTTCAATCCTTCAACATAAGCCACTTTACTGATGGAGATGTTGCCTTTGATGATAGTGCCATATCCTTTGATAGTGTCCTTGCTGTTGTCTCCAAAAGTCACAGATCCTCCAGATTTTTCGATGAAAGAGGATAGTTGACTTTTATCACCAGTCATGTACCTGGAGCAACCGGAGTCCATATACCATGGTTGCACATGCTGGTCCTGCAAGACAAATTAAGGGGTTTTAGGTACCCATTTCATAATGGGTCCTTGTTTGTTAGTAGGGGATTTCACACTCTTTTCATTGCCCTTAGCCTTTGCAGGCTTGGGTTTATTWGCCTTTCCCTTGCCCTTGGGTTTGGGCTTTTTCACGTTTTCATTGGTTTTAACTTTATCGATAAACGTGTTATGAAAAGGGGCAGTGATGTATCAACATGTGATTCCTTAGGTTTTGTAAAAGAGTTAAACATTGACAATGATGATGCTTCGGATCTGTATGTTCAACTTTCTTTTTATTCGATGTAAACGAAGAAGTAAATGTAGGTGTAAATCTTGTCCTAGCATCGGTTGTTTTTACAAACTTCTTATCTAGTTCAGATTTTTTTATGTGAAAAGGTCTTTGGCTTTACTTCTTTTCTCCTGAGGAAGGTCTGCTTTTCTTCAGCTGGATGGAAAGAAAAGTGGTGATTAATACTTTCAGAGGCAGGCCACTTCTGTTTTTGCTCACRAGTAAACTTGATRAACCTGAAGGATGTACTAGGGCCTTGTGAGTTATCTTTGGCAGATTTACTATCTTTCAGTTTTCTCTTTTCTTTGTCTGAAGTTTTCATCAATGAAGGAATACCATATTTTATTGAGGTTTTTTAGTTTTTATTCTTCTTATCCTCAATGATCGTTGATGATTCACAACTCATCTCTTCTTCAGATTCAGAATCAAGAAAGTCTTTTGCGGATTTCTCAATATCTAAATGAGCATGGATTGAATTAGAAGATGTGACTTCAGAGGTTGATGCTTCAGAGTTATCTGTTTGAGGTTTCATCGATTCTGACTTCGATGAACTTGCAATTTTACTTGGGTTGTTCATCGATTCATCAGCTGATGGTTCCTCATTTTGGATTCTCTTTTTCATCAACAGTACTTGCTGATGGAGAGGAATTGACAATCAGAGACTCTGGTTTAACCATAGGATTTCCATCGGTTTCTGATTGAGAGGTGTCATTTCGTCCATCAAAATTCTTACTCATACTATTCTCGTATACCACATTTTCAAAGTTCTGTCTTGAAACGACAGTTTTTCCATCGACTTTAACTCTTTTAAAATTTGCTTTTGGTTTTGGAGTAAACTCGGGTTTTTAAATGCATCCAAGTTTGAAAGTGGATTCAAGGGTAGATTTCTTTGATTCGATGAAAGAGTCCAATTCATTGAATCCTATCCCTTGAGTGTCCGTTTGACCATTTAATTTTTCATAAACGTCTTGGGCATCTTTATACTTCTTCATCAGAAGTTCATTGGTTTGAAGCTTCTGGTGAAGTATTTCCGGTTCTTTTTGAAGGAAATCTTTAAGAGCTACTGAATTTAGTCTCTCTGCCTAGGATTCCTTTAAGGCCTTTGTTTTCTTTTCTAGGTCCTTAGTTATTCRTTTGTTTAATTCYARAAGTTTATCTTCCTCTGATTTCTTAAGAGTGCTTATGCGAGTCTTTTCCTTTGCAAGTTCAGCTTTTTCTTCGGTTAGAAGATCAGTTTCTCTTTTGTAGAAACTTGCTTCTTTTTCCGCTTTTATCCTTTCGGATTTTTCCAAAATTTAATTTCTCTTTTAATTTCAAGAAATATTCGGAAAGTTTTATTACCCTTAACTCTAGCTCCGATGGGGCAGAGTTGGTTTCATTGGAGGTAGACTCACATACCTGGTCATCAGAGTTGTATGCGGATTATGCGTTGGACGTGGCCATTAGACATATGAGTGCTTTGTCTTCATCGTCTGATGAAGAATCAGACACCCAATTTTCTTTTTTAGCCATCAGGCTTCGCTCTCTGGAATTATATTTGTATTTGTTCTTGTAATAATCAGCGTCCTTTACCAATCGTCCTCGACATTCTTTGGAGAAATGACCGAGCTTTCCACATCTAAAGCATCGAAGGTCATTCTTCCTTCCATCCTCGTCTTCTTTCCTCTCGTCTCTTTTATCTTCTCTTCTTTCTTCTCTTTATTCTCTCCCATCTCTTCTATCTTCCCTCTGATTATATTTGGACGGCTTCCTTTCATACGATGACTGGTACATTTCCCTTTTGAACTCTTTTCGTTCATAGGTTTTCTTGATGAACTTTCTCTGGAACTGATTTGTGATCAAGGCCAAAGATTTGGCAAAAGCTGTAATTTCACCATCTGATTCAGAAGTTTCTTCTAAATCAGATTCTGATTCTACTACCAGTGCTTTCTTGCTTTTCTTTTTATATTCTTTGGTAGAAGTCCTTGATTTTTCCTTTTCATCGGTAGTAAGGGCAAGAGGTCCACCAATGGAAACTTTCTTTTTCATTATGTCATTCTCTAGTGCTGCAAGTGTTCCATACAGATCATGAAGTGACCAGCTGTCTAGATCCTGCTTTGCTTGAAGGGACATAGACAACTGAGTCCATTCATCGCCCAGACTTTTTAGGAATAAAACGTTGTTTTCTTCCTTAGTTCTGGAGATGTCATTTCGACGACATTGATTGATCAATGTGTTAAAACGATCATACGTCTTCTGTATTGGTTCATCAGGAATGGCCTTGAAATTAGTATATTCGTTGAGACATTGTGCTCTACGATTTTTTCTCGTTTTTGCTCCTCCTTCCAGTTGTCTTGCCAGTTCATCCCATAGTTCCTTGGCTGTGGAACATGCGTCGAGGGATTGGAAGATTTCATTGGGTATGGCCATGATAATCAATCATTTGGCCTTCTTGTCTGTTTCTACTCTTTCCATGTCGTCTTCATCCCAATTTTTCTCATCATTGGGCATATAGTAGGCAGGAATTTCAGCCGTGGTGTTTGTTCCTGGAACTCTTGGGACAAGAGTTTGTGGGTTGTAAGGACCCTCCATTACAGATCAAAGTAGGTTCCTGTCCATTCCTTCCAAGAAATTCACCATTCTGATCTTCCATTGTGGATATTCTTCTCGTTGAAGAGTTGGAGGCTTGGTGAGGGAGCCAACGCTATAAGCAGAATTCCAGTTGGCCATTAAGAATTTTGAAGAGAAGGATTTGTGTTTTGACGAGGAAGAAGATCAAAAATTGAGAGATTTTTGTTTGATCGTCTTGATTGGAAAACCAATCAATCGGCTCTGATACCAATTGTTGATCCCAGATCTCTCAATAACACTAATAATCTAGTTATTAATAACCAAATTATAGTGATTTAATGAACAAAATGAAGAACACTCAAGAAGAAATTATGAACAATTAAGAACAATCTTGAGCGTCAAAGATTTCACTTTGTATATCAGAAAACGTAAAAGCGACTCTTTTTACAATAGGCCTAATCACCTAGTTATACTAATAAGCTAATAAGAAGATAACTATCTAATGAGACATTTTAGCTAATCTTCTTATTAACAGATAACGTTTATCTAAACTATGGATAAGCTTTAACATCAAAGATAAACTTGAAGTCTAGCTGTTGATTTGTCATCTCCGGCTGTCATTCATAATGTGATGAATCATGCTTATCTTTAAATCTTCATCGCATGCTCCTGGATGATTTGCTGGAGAAATCTTTAAGTGTTGATGACCAGAGGATCAATGAGGATGCTCTTTCCATCGCATCCCAAGTCGTCCATCGGTCCTCTGGTTGTACTCCAGACTTAGCCGTTTCTGCCTTGATGTCTTCAGCGATCTTCTGGTTCTTCATCATTTATTGTTTTTCATTACTTTTTACATTATGAGTTATGGGGTTTAACAAAGGTTATAAAAATGACTAAGGTGAAGAAAACCACGGAAGCCTCTTCTTCAGGCTTAGTGAAGACAACTAATGATTCTAAGTCTTCAGCGTCAGGTGTTGTTGTTCCTCTTACCACTGAAGCCTATTCATCAGGCTCAGTGAAGACACCTACTGACTCTACTCCTTCAGCGTCAAAGGTTGTTCTAAATCCCACTGAAGCCTCTTATTCAGGTTCAGTGAAGCCTTCTGCTAACACTGAGTCTTCAGTTTCAGTGGATGTTGCCTCTAACACTATTGGAACCAAATAGAAATGGGTACCAAAGCAATTCTAAACTGTTCCCTTGTGCAGGAAGTCAAAGGCATTTGGTATCTCGATAGTGGATGCTCAAGACATATAACTGGAGACAAATCTCTGATCATCGATTACAAGGATGAAAGAGGCCCTTCCGTAACCTTTGGAGGAAACGGAAAAGAATATACCAAATATTTTGGTGTATTTACCAATGGTGCAACTACCTTTAAACGTGTTGCATATGTTGAAGGACTAAAGCACAATCTTTATAGCATCAGTCAGCTGTGTGATAAAGATTTCACAGTGAAATTTTCTAAGAATTCATGCTACGTCTTTAACAAGGATGATAAGGTTGCTCTAACTGGTTCTCGTCTTGAGAATGTTTATATCATCAACATGGATTCACTTGTTACTGAAAATAGTTGTTTTCTCTCAAAAGCTTCGTCAGATATCAACTGCCTGTGGCACAAATGGCTTTCTCATCTCAACTTTAAGACACTCAGTGAGTTTTCTTGAAATGATCTTGTCACTGATCTTCCTCAACATACCTTTGCAAATGAATCTCTTTGCTCAGCATGTGAAAAAGGAAAACAGACAAGTGCTAGCTTCAAATCTAAGCAAATCTCTTCAGTGACATCTCCACTTCAGCTATTGCACATGGATCTCTTTGGTCCTGTTAACGTACAATCCATAGATGGAAAGAAATATACACTTGTCATTGTTGATGAGTACTCCAAGTACACTTGGGTCTTCTTTCTCAGATCCAAAAGTGAAGCACCTGAATAAATTATATCATTCTTCAAAAGGATAGAAGTACTTAACAATATCAAGGTACGATCTATCAGAAGTGACCATGGAACTGAATTCAAAAACAGGACTATGGATAGCTTTATTGAGGACAAAGGAATCTCTCACCACTTCTCTTCTGTGAGAACTCCTCAACAAAATGGGGTCGTTGAGAGGAGAAATCGAACAATCATTGAGGATGCTCGATCAATGCAACGCGAATCTCATCTTCCCACTCATTTCTAGGCTGAAGCTGTCAATATTGCTTGTTTCACTCAAAACTGGTCACTGATCGTTAAGAGGTTCAAGAAGACATCTTACGAACTCTTCCATAGCAGAAAGCCTTCTCTTAGCTTTCTTTATATCTTTGGTTGCACGTGTTTTATTATCAATAACTGTGATCAACTTGGAAAGTTTAATCCCAAATCTGATGAAAGAATCTTTCTTGGATATTCTTTAGTATCTAAAGCCTTCAGAGTATTCAACAAATGTCGACAAACCATAGAAAAAACTGTTCATGTCACCTTTGATGAATCTCAATCAGCTCATTCTAAACCCATCATTAATGATGACGAAGAATTAGAAAATTGGATGTTCTCTCATGCTGGACAACCTGAAGCTTCCATCAGCAATCAACCCAACGCTGATACTCTAGAGGCTAATGATGATCCACTTGTCATTCCAATTGAAGCTAATAACTGAAGTGAATCTTCTTCAGAGATCATTGCAGTACCCATTAGTTGCATTCGTCCCTCTACTTCAAACACTGACCAATTAGTGAATGAAATGTCTTCAGCATCTGAACCTCTATCAGTCGCTGAATCTGAGGCTTCTTTAGCAATTCAACCATTGCTGAAGAATCTACAGCTGAAGCCTCATCTTCTGTTTCTAAGCATCAATGCTCAGATGACAACGCTCTACTAGCTCAGCGATGGACAAAAGACCATCTTATTCATCAAATTCTTGGTAATCCAAGTTCAGGTATTCAGACTCGACATGGTCTAGGTAATATATGTCTCTTTGTCAACTTCCTTTATTTAGTTGAACCCAAGAATATCAATGATGTTATCTCAGACCCTAGCTAGGTCATTGCCATGCAAGAGGAGCTCATTGAGTTTGATAGGAACAAAGTCTGGTACCTTGTCCCACATTCGTCTAACAAAACTATGATAGGCACCAAATAGGTTTATCACAATAAGTTAGATGAACAAGGTGTGGTAAACCATAACTAGACTCGTCTTGTTGCTCAGGGTTATAAACATGAAGAAGGAATCGATTATGACGAAACCTTGTCACCAGTGGCTAGACTCGAAGCTATTCGACTCTTCCTAGCCGTTGCTGCCCATAAAGACTTTAAAGTCTACCAAATGAATGTAAATATTACTTTTCTAAATGGAAAAATCCAAGAGGAAGTTTATGTTTAACAACCTCCATGGTTTCTTGACCCTAAGTATCCAAACCATGTTTATCGTTTGGATAAAGCTCTTTACGGGTTAAACAGACTCCTCGTGCCTAGAATGATACCCTCTCCTCATTTCTCATCTCTAGGAAATTTGTCCGTGGAAATATTGACCAGACCTTATTTCTTAGGAAAGTTAAAGGTCATATCATTCTAGTCCAAATTTATGTCGATGATATTATATTTGGTTCCACTAATTCCTCTTTGTGTTTTTCGACTTGCTGATTGTATGAAGAAAGAATATCAGATGAGTATGATGGGAGAACTAACCTATTTTCTACGTCTCTATATCAAGCAATCCGATAAAGGTATCTTTATCAACCAATGCTTAAAAAGTTTGATCTATCTAACAGCTCATCTATGAAAACTCCAATAGCTCCTCCTCTTTCTCTCTCAACAAGGATCCAAACGGAAAGCCTGTAAATGTAACTATTTATAGAGGAATGATTACCTCCCTGCTGTATCTCACAGTTAGTCGACTAGATATCATGTATTGTACTTGTCTTTGTGCATGATATCAATATGAACCTAAGGAATCCCATCTGATTGCTGTAAAACGCATATTCAAATACCTGAAGGGAATTCCTAACTTGGGTCTCTGGTACTCTAAGGGTTCCGGTTTTGACCTAATAGGTTATTCGGATATTGAATTTGAAGGTTGAAAAATTGATAGCAAAAGCACCACTAGAGAAGATGAATATGTTGCCGCTGTCAGCATCTATGTGGAAAGTTAGTGAGTTGGACAAGTAAAAAGAAAACTTTTGTGTCCACATGAACTACTGAAGCTGAATAAGTTGCCTCTGGAAGTTGCTATGCCCAAGTCCTTTGGATGAAAAACCAGCTCAACGATTATGATCTTCAGTTTTCTAAGCACTAGTGTTATTGTGATTTCAAACAACCCTGTTCTTCACTCCAAAACCAAACATATTGAGATCCGCTATCATTTTATCAGAGATCATGTTATGAATGGTAATATTGAACTTCACTTTATTCCTACTGACTACCAACTCGCTGACCTTTTTACAAAGCCTCTTGATGAGACAAGATTTAACATCTTGATCAGCAAACTTGGAATGTGAAATGCTGAGGATTAATTTCCTTCAGCTATACACATTACTCAGTAAGTCATAATGATACAGTGTTCTTATTCTATCACTGAACTCTTGTGTAAATATATCTTCTCTCAAAGGTATGTATACTTATTCTTTCTTTAAAACTTAAAACTATCACTGAATCTTTTCATCTTCAATGATCAAAACGTTTTAAAATATTGTTTCAGTGATTATTTCTATCGCTGAACTTTTTAAAGCAAGTATATCTCTCTATGATATACTTATCTTATCTTAAAACAAAAATGATCATTGAACCTTTCCTTATTTAGTGATTCAAAAGTTTTTAAAAGATAGTTTTAATGTTCTTTCTATCACTAAACCTTTTATGGAAATATATCTCTCTATGATATTTTTCTTTCTTAAAACAAAACCATCATTGAAGCTTTTCTCCTTTAGTGATCAATGTGTTAAAATATTTAATTTTCATTCAATGATTCTTCTTATCACTGAACACTTTCAAAACCCTTTCATATTCTTAAGAAAGTAGCTTTTGAATTTCTTTAAACTTTTTGTTTTAAAAGAAATGGAAAATGAAACGTTTTATGACGATATTTTTATTTAAACGATACGATTTTTTTGAGACACGCATACCGTTTTGACACACGCAACCCCTCAAAATTCAATCCAATCGTGGATGAGAACGTGCTACTTTTTTCTTCATTGCACAACTTTAAAAGTCGTATTTTCCTCTTTCTTAATTCATTTTCTCTCTCCTCCTACCTATAAATATGAGACTTCTGTTCTCATTTTTGCCTTACGCTTTCAAAAACTTTTGTCGAACCTCTGCCTCAAAATAATTTGCAAGCAAGAACTAAAGAACGCTCAAACCTTGCAACCTTTTTCTTCTAAGTCTCACAGGTTGATATCTTTTCTTTCTACTTGATATGTTCTTCTTCTTCTAAGAAACTAATGTTAGGTTACTTAAGATCTTGTTCTTTTAAACGACCAACATAAAGATTATTAACATATTCTCCTACTTGGTAATAATCTAAAGGTGAAACACCCCATACCACATATTGCATGTAACACATACTTCATACTTCAGTTTTCAATTCACATTTCTAAAACCCAAACAAGTTTATCATAACGCCACTTTTAAACCTTTTAATTAAACAAGGTTTATTCAAAGTTTCAGGCCAAACCTATTATTTCCTCCTCAATAACATTCAGACTATGATTTCCAATAAAAACCCTGATCCTAAACCTTTAAATCACAAAGAAATAAACATTCCAGACCACGGTAATCTTGAAGGATATAATAGTAGGCGTTATAATACATAACACACATAGAAATGCCATCCTTATATCCAAAGGTACACCTCTCCTTGATATGCCACCCTTATCCCATGGTACACCTCTCCTTGATATGCCACCCTTATCCCATGGTACACCTTTCTTTGATATGCCACCCTTATTTCCTCATCAAAACATTTATCAAAATAATTCTATATAGAACAGACCGTAGTCATAATTGTCCTAATGGAATGTCATCAGTTCAGAAAAATTCCGATTGTTTTTAAAGACTAATAATAATATGATAAATTATACCAACCATATAAAAGTCAATGTACAAATCCGGTCAACACAGACTTGGCCGGACTTCATCTCCGGTCAAGTCAGCGGTTTAAACAATCCGGACAATACAAACCAAATGTCCGATTTACAAGTCTGGACAACACTCTCAAGCATTGTCCGGTTTATATATAATCGGGACAAACACTTGCCCTTTTGTCCGATTTATGAATCCGGGCAACTTAGTCATATTCCTACTTCTCCGTCCAATACCTTTAACCAGTTTATACAATTCAAATATTACTAACACCTTAAATCGCATACCATAGTGTTCAATTTGAAACTACACCGGACATCACGTGTCCAATTTACCCTTAAACCGATCAACCCTTTGTCTGGTTTATATCTAATCCGGACAAACACTCGTCCGATTTAAATTGAAATGGAGGAGAAAATTTTAAACACCAATCAATTATATATTTTAAAGAGATTTAAAATATTTTAACCACTCACCTTTTGAAATACTTTTGAGAATCAACATCTTGAAATTCAGAAAAAAAAAAAAAGCAATCCGATCAACCCTTTCTTTTTCTTTAAATCGCTCACTTCCTCTCAATTTGGCAAGAAGAGAAAAATGGAGGCTTCAACCTCCTTTTATACCTTTCCAAAATTAGAAAGGCGGCTAAATCGCCCCTTTATGCTTACCCACACGTATGCATACTACTTTATGCAAATACACAGAGCCTCATGCATACATGCCTATGCATACATGCACATAATCATATATATATTTATCATATGTATGCAAAGCATACCAATTTATGCATATTATCATATATACACCATCTTATATATATGCATTTCACATTACACACATATACCCATATAATTAAGGCATACACACATCCAATCTCATACATGCATCCATATTATGCATATAATTTCACATACTAGCATGATCAATTCTAACAATTTATCATGCTATCATATAATCATTTAACAAGTAATCACATATTAATTACCTCGGGTGATAAGTTATCACATTATCCACCCCTTAAAAGAATTCCGTCCTGGAATTCCTTTAATCAAAGAGCCACGGATACTCTGATTTCATTTTCGATTACAATTCCCAAGTTGCCTCTGATTCTTTGTGAAACTTCCACTGTACTTTAACCAAACTGATTTCTTTGTTTCTTAACACCCTGATTTTTCGGTCAATCACAGCTTCTGGTGTCTCCATAAAGTTCAGCTTACTGTCCAGTTTAACTTCTGGTAGTGGTACAGCGAGACTCGGATCAGCTAAACATTTTCACAGGTTCGATACGTGGAAAGTATTGTGGATCAGATTTAATTCTTCTGGTAGCTCTAATTGGTAAGCCACCAGCCCAATTCGTTTACATATTCTGAATGGCCCAACATACCTTGGACTGAGCTTACCTTTCTTTTCAAATCTGATCACACCTTTCCATGGAGAAACTTTTAACATCACAAGATCACCTACACAAAACTCAATCGGCTTTCGACGATTATCAGCATAACTTTTTTGGCATTCTTGTGTTGTTCTGATTCTTTCGTGGATATGTTCAATCTTTTCAGAAGTTTCTTGAACAATATCAAGACCCGTTAACTACTTCTCTCCTACCTCGTTCCAACACAACAGCGTTCGACATTTACGTCCATACAATACTTCATACGGTGCCGCTTGGATGCTGGAATGGTAACTATTATTATACGCAAACTCTATTAGTGGCAAATGATTTTCCTACGATCCCTCGAGGTCAATGATACAACTTCTCAACATATCTTCAAGAGTTTGGATGGTTCTTTCACTTTGCCCGTCTGTTTTCGGATGATAAGCTGTACTTACCCGAATTTCAGACCCCAACACTTTTTGTAGACTTTCCCAAAATTTTGAAGTGAAACGACTATCTCTATCAGAGATAATAGATAGTGGAACTCCGTGTCTGGTTACAATCTTTTTGATATAAACCTGAGCCAGCTTTTCTAAAGAGTAACCCTCTCTTATAGGTAGGAAATGCGCAGATTTAGATAGGCGATCAACAATTACCCAGATCGCGTCATACCCCTTTGGAGTTCGAGATAACTTCATGACGAAATCCATTGTAATCTGATCCCATTTCCACACAGGAATGTCTAAATATTGAAGGCTTCCATACGGCTTCTGATGCTCGATCTTAACCTGGAGACACGTTATACACTGTTTCACTTACCTGGCTATATCATTCTTCAATCCGGGACACCAATAAAAAGGTCTCAAATCCCTGTACATCTTATTGGTACCTAGATGAATAGAGTATCAGGACTTATGATTTTCATTTAATATAGTATTCAGGATATTCCCAAAACACGGTACCCAAATTCGCCCTTGAAAGCACATAATTCCTTCATTGTTTGCTTCTAGAATTGAAATCATCTTACCCAATCTTTCTGATTTGACAAGATCTTCTTTCATGGCTTCTTTCATGGCTTCTTTCTGACATCTCAGAATTTCTTTATGAATATCAGGGACTAAGTTTATTCTCATTGCCACAGCTTTAATAGTCCCACTTCTTTCTTTTCAACTTAAGCATCAGCTACCACATTGGCTTTCCCTGGATGGTAGAGGATTTCACAATCATAATCATTAACGAGTTCAATCCATTGACGCTGCCGCATATTCAATTGTTTCTGGCTGAACAAATGCTACAAACTCTTATGATCAATATAAATGTAGCACTTTGTCCCCATAAGATAATACCTCCATATTTTCAAAGCAAACACCACCGCAGCTAATTTTATATCATGAGTTGGATATTGCTTCTCATGATCCTTCAATTGCCTTGACGCATAAGAAATCACCTTTCCTTTCTACATCAAAACACATCCCAATCCCAGTTTCGAAGCATCACTATATACTACAAAATCTTCTGATCCATCAGGTAGAGTTAATACCAAGATGATCTTTCAATAGTTGAAAGGCTGTTTGTTGTTCTTCCTCCCACTGAAATTTGATATTCTTCCGAGTCAATTTGGTCAATGGCACGGCTATCTTGGAAAAGTCCTGAACTAACTTACGATAATAGCCTGCCAATCCCAAAAAGCTTTGAACTTCAAATGGAGTCTTTGGGGCTTCCCGCTTTTCAACTGCTTCTATTTTAGCTGGATCTACCTTCACCCCTTTTTCTGATATAATATGACCCAAGAATTGAACTTTCCTTAACCAGAATTCACACTTGGATAATTTTTCATACAGCTTTTCTCTTTTCAGCAATTCCAATATCAGACGAAGATGTTCTGCATGCTCTTCTTCATTCTTAGAGTATATAAGAATATCGTCGATAAATACAATAACGAATTTATCAAGATATTCCTTACATACCATATTCATCAAATCCATAAAAGTTGTGGGCGCATTAGTTAAGCCGAATGGCATAACTAGAAATTCATGATGTCCGTACCTAGTTCGAAAAGCTATTGTAGCAATGTCTTCCTCCCTGACCTTTAGCTGGTGATATCATGACCTTAAGTCAATCTTAGAGAATTATCTTACCCCCACCAGCTGATCAAACAAGTCATCAATCCTTGGCAAAGGGTACTTGTTCTTGATTGTCAGTTTATTCAATTCACGATAATCTATACACATTCGCATAGATCCATCTTTCTTCTTAACAAATAAGACTGAATGTTAAGACTAAAATTCAGTGTAAAATTGTATTCGTCTTGACTTTTCTTAGAAAGTTTGACTTTGACTTTGTCTAAGATGTTTGACCCTATATAAAGGGTATTTCCTTTGTATTTTTAAGTAGGAGCTTAATTGTGAAAATCAAATTACGTATAATAGAGTTTGACCATATTTGGATTGTTGACTTTCTCTCTCAAACTTTCATCTCTTCTCATATTGTTCTTGAAGAAAACACAGATCTGCCATGGAATCCTTGAAGGTTTTTGAAGATTGATCAATATTGGGATCTACAATTGGTATCAGAGCCAGAATTGCAAGAAATCACAAAGAAGAAATCAGAGTTTTTGAAGATTTTTCGAAGATAATTTTTCTAAATTTTTTTTGTGTTCTTTGTGTTCTTATTTTTTTTCTTAAGTTTGATCCAAAAAGTTTAATTTTTTTTGTGTTTTCGTGTTAAAAAAATGATAAAAAATGTGCGGTTTTGAATAGTGAATCATTGTTATTCACAAGGTTTTTGTGTTTTGATCATTGATTTTCAAGATTTGTTAAATTTTGTAGTTTTAAAGTTTTTCGTGTTCTTGAATTTTTTTTAAAAACTGTGTTTTTGATCCAATTTTTTATAAATTTTTCGCTAGTTTTGTGCTTTTTGGGTTTAAATTTCTCAAGGCCCATTTTCAAGCCCATCCGGTTTATTGTTAAGCCCAACCTTATTCCTAAATCGGGCAGGTTCTTCACAAATCACACAGGTTCATTCATCGCCTGTTTTACTTGATTGGATTTTTTATATCGCTTGAAGCCTTGATGTCTAAATCGCCCAAAGTTTAATTGGAGACTTCTTCATCGCACAACCGACTGTAAATCGGTCAAAGGCTGAAGCTAAATCGTAGAACTCAAATTAAGAGGATAAGGGATTTTATCGCAGAAGCCTTGATCGGATTAACTGGTAAATCGCAGAAGCCTTGATCGGATTAACTGGTAAATCGCAGAAGCCTTGATCGGATTAACTGGTAAATCGCAGAAGCCTTGATCGGATTAAATGGTTAATTGCAGAAGGCTTGATCGATTTAGGTTAAATAGATTAAGGCCTTATCATATTTCTACTTAAATCGAACAGCAGCTTGTCTAAATCGCTCAAGGCTTGAAGGTTAAATCACTTGGCAGGTTTATCTTCATCGCTCACTTCTTTCAATAGTTCATACAATTTTGATATTTCAAGTGTAAATCTCAGAGTTTCAGGCGGATTCAAGTTTCTCTCATATTTCAAACCTAAATAGTGCAGAGACTTAGTCTTAGCTAATCGCCTCCTTTCACTGTTGAGTTCAACCTAAGGGACTTACAGCTTGAGAGATTGTGTTTAAATCGCTGACAGTGTAAGCCATTTAGGGGTTTATCGCACACAGTGTAATCGATTTAGGATTAAATCGCTGACAACTTCGTGTAAGGCTTGAGCGGATTCCAAAAATCACTTGGCCATTGCTGTCTTTTGCCGACATTTGCTTGTTTCTTCACCCGATTTAGGTAAATCGCACAATTGGTCTTCATCTTTTTCATCATTAAGCGACTGTATTGATCGTTTTTTTTAATTGCTATCTTCCATCATCTGTTTTTTTTTTAGATTTTATGGTAGTATAAATTGCTCAGACTTGTGTAAATCGCTCACAAGGCAAAAGGCTTATACGATTTGGATTTAAATGCACAAGGATTGCGAACAGCTGACTGTCATCTTCATCAATCGTCTAGTGTCTAAATTGTAGGCTGTATTGTTTTGCTATTTTGTCACTATGGTTGTATTAAGCTGGTAAATCAGTTTATATTTTGAATCATTCGATTTGTCATTGTGGTTGCCTTTGTCTCATTCGATTTAGATATAACAGTTTACAGGCTTGGCTGGTGAAGCATATTATTTGGTTTGGCTTGCTCTTCCTAGTTCTTTTAACCAGGAAAGCCTTACATAGCAGCTTTTGGTTTATAAAGATTTTAACTTGTCCAACTGAGGGCTACTTACTGTTTTTCACAGATTTCACAGATACAAGCTGTTTTAACATTGTATGCTCAAGGTTTATTTACTGGATTAGTCATTGACGCTGGCGATGGTGTCATTCATGTGGTTCCCGTTGTAGATGGCTATTCATTCTCTCATCTTACAAAGTGTATGAATGTTGCTGGACGCCACATAACATCATATCTTGTTGATTTACTGCTTATGAGGGGTTATGCAATGAATAAGAGTGCTGATTTCGAGACTGTTAGAGATATCAAAGAGAAGCTGTGATATACAGATTCTGTCTGGATTAGGTTCTTTCTCAAGTTTTGAAGTTGTCCAATTGTAAACAGAAATTGGAAATTCTTTCTCAGCAATGTTGAGATTTATACCCTGATTTTGGTTCTGTGTTTCTGTTTGTGACTGATTTTGACAGCATACAGATTTGTTTGTAATTTGGTAAATGTCATTCTAAATCACAACAGGTCAACAGATAAGCACCCCAAGGTGAAGTGCTAGGTCGAATGAATCCTTTATCAGTTAAATCTTTCAACTGAGCAACTAATTCCTTCAATTCTGACGGAGCCAACTGGTACGGCGCCTTGGCTACTGGTGCTGCCCCTGGTATGAGATCAATCCTGAATTCAATAACTTTATTAGGCGGTAATCCAGAGAAATCTTCTAGAAAGACTTATGGGTATTCATTAACAATCGGAATCCATTGTTGCTTTCCTTTCTCTTTCTCTGTATCAATAACATATGCCAGACATCCCTAACACTTCTTTCAGATACACTTTTGAGCTTTCAGCATGGTCAAAAGATTGGTATGATGATTCTAACGATCACCATAGATAACAATTGTTCCTCTCTCTGGTAGAATGATTCTGATCATTTTCTTATTACAAATAATACTAGCCTGATGCTCTACCAACCAATCCATACCCACTACTACATCGAATTCTTTCATTGGCATTGGGAACAACCGAATTGGTAGCTCACATCCCTCAATAACAATAATGCAGTTATTGAATACACTAGTAACATATTCCTGACTATTAGTAGTATCAACTACTAATTCATCATCAAGTAACACATAATTCAAACATGCAATTTGAGCAAACGATGGTGATACAAACGAAAAGTTTGCACCAGAGTAAAATAACACCTTAGCACGTATAGAATTCAGAAGGAAGGTACCTGTTACTACGTCTAGCGATGCCTCTGCCTCATTCTTCGTTATCTGGAAGAACCAACCATGTGACCCTCCTTGCCCTCCTCTAGTTACAATAGGTCTTCCTCGATTACCCGACACATTACTCCCCATTGTCAACTATGGAGTTCTCAACAACAAACAGTTTGGTCGTATGTGATCTGGGGAATTACAATTAAAACACCTTCGGTTGGCTGGGCAACTCATTGGTAAATGACCCGCTTCACCACACTTATAACATTTCCTTGGGTCCATCTTACATTCACCTTGATGAACCTGTCGGCATTATGTACAGACTTTCTCACCGACCTGTTGTTTAGCCCTATTATCATATTTTACTGCTTTTGTCCTTCGAAAGTTTGATGAACGCCCTTCTGTAACAACCCACATCTGATAACCAAACGTTATATTGTTTACAAAATATGGGCTAACAAAAACTTCGTTTAATACACTTATAAACATCTAAATATTATTGCTTAAACTTTCCCCTTGCCTTTGTCGTATGATGACCTGCAAAACATATTAGTCCAACAACTGAGCATTAGACCCAAAAGGTCTAGTGAGTGTACAAAATTTCATACAAACAACACACTTTTCAAACAAATAGTTTAGAAACAGACCTGTGCAGTCACAAGCATTTTATCTATATTTATTATAGATTTTCTTTCTCACGCGGTTATACCGCCATTATATCTCTTTCTCTCGCGGTTACACCGCCATTACATCTCCCTCGCGGTTACACCGTCATTTCATCTCTCTCGCGGTTACACCACCATTTCATCTCTCTCTCGTGGTTACACCGCCATTTATTATTATCAATCAAATCTAAAACAGTAGAGGAATCAAACCAGATTCAGCCGGATATGAAATCCGGTCAATTCTTATCCAGAAATGTAATCTAGACAACTGTCCAGAGATGTAATCCGGACAACATTGTCCGGAGATCTAATCTAGACAACATTCAGGTGATGCTTTGAGCAGTTTAAGATGAACCCAGATGACCTATGAATGGTTTAGGGCCACATCGAACAACTCTTATCTGGTTTAGGTTATATCGGACAACCCTTTGGCCGGTTTAGGTTATATCGGACAACACCTTGGCCGGTTTAGGTGGAATCCGGACAGCACTTGTCCGATTTAGGTTGAATCCGCACAATATGTAAGATGAATCATAACAAGCCAGTTCCAAAAGCAATTAAATTGTTATACAAACAATTGATACTCAAAGCATATAACACTCACCTTATGAACCGAAATCCTAGTTTTGAATTTCCTCTCTTCTTTTGCCAAGTCTGGATGATAACTTTGAAGATGCCCCCTCCTTATAAAAAGTATGTAACCCTTTCTTTCTACCCCCCATTTACTATATATAGTAAATGGACTCGGTGTTGTACTTCAGCCGACTTTCCCTCCCCAAAAAAGACTTTTTATTAAATATAAACCAAGTACACATCATTCTTACTTGCATACCAAGATTATGTAGAACAAATTAGAACTCGTAAAATACTTAAACCGAATATTACAATATACCCTCCTTAGAAGAATTCCGTCCCGGAATTCCATTACACCAAAAGGTAGGGATATTTCATTCGCATTTCTGACTCTGATTCCGAGGTGGGGTCTGGCCCTTTGTGATAATGCCACTGAACTTTTACTAACCCAACCTCTTTATTTCTTAATTTCTTCTCCTTGAAGTCAGTAATGAGTTCAGGGGTTTCTTCAAAACACAACCTTTCATCAACCTTAATTTCAGGTAGGGGTATTGCTACATCTGTGCTTACTAGACACTTCCTTAAATTGGACATATGGAAGGTATCATGAATTCCACTTTACTCCAAAGGAAATTCTAGTTTGTAGGCTACTTCACCAACCTTTCCAATAATAGGGAATGGCCCATATACCTTGGGCTTAACTTCCTCATTTTACCAAAGCGTACCATTCTTTTCCAAGGTGATACTTTTAACATCACTTCATCACCTTCTTGGAACTCAATCGGCTTTCGACGTTTGTCCGCATAACTTCTCTGTCTATCTTGTGCCACCTTCATATGTTCTCTTATTAAGCCAATTTCATCCGCTGTTTGCTGAACCAGCTCGGGTCCAGCTAACTGTTTTTCGCCTATTTCATTCCAACACAAAGAAGTTCGACACTTTCGTCCATACAGAACCTCAAAAGGTGCGGCTTGAATGCTTGAATGGTAGCTATTGTTGTAAGCAAATTCCACCAGAGCCAAATGACTATCCCATGATCCTCCAAAATCAATGATACAAGCTCTCAACATATCTTCTAGTGTTTGGATAGTTCGTTCACTTTGTCCATTGGTTTGGGGGTGATAAGTTGTACTTAGCTTAATCTGTGAACCCATTTCTCTTTGAAAGCTCTTCCAAAAAATAGAAGTGAATCGGCTATCTCTGTCAGAAATAATTGATAAAGGAACACCATGACGTGTCACTATCTCATCAATGTACAGTTTTGCCAATCTGTCCATTGAATATTATTCTTTCATCGGTAAGAAATGTGCATATTTGGATAACCGATCTACAATCACCCATATAGCATCGTGCCCTTTTGATGTCCTTGGCAGTTTGGTTATGAAATCCATAGTAATATGATCCCATTTCCAAACTGGAATTTTTAAGGATTGCAACTTACCATAAGGACGTTGGTGTTCTATCTTCACCTGAAGACATGTCAGGCATTGCTCAACATGTTTAGCTATATCCTTCTTCATACATGGCCACCAATAATGTTGCTTCAGATCCTGATACATTTTATTTGTACCTGGATGAATTGCAAAACGTGATTTGTGAGCCTCACTCAAGACACGTGTCCTGAGACCACCATAGTCTGGTACCCAAATTATATTATGAAATTTCCAGAATTCTCTATCATCTTTCACAAATTCATATATCAATCCACTTAATCTTTCTTGTTTAACCTTATCCTCCTTCATTGCCTCGTGCTGAAATTCTTGCAACTTTTCTAGAATACTTGGTAGTAACTAGACTCGTAAAGCTACAGCTTTGATAGTTCCACTTTTCTCTTGTCGACTTAAAGCATCGGCCACTACATTTGCCTTTCCTGGATGATACAAAATTTCACAATCATAATCACTAACAAATTCCAACCATCGTCTCTAACGCATATTCAGATCTTTCTGATGGAATAAATGTTGTAAACTCTTATGATCTGTTAAAATTTGACATTTCGTTCCGTATAGATAGTGTCTCCATATTTTCAAAGCGAATACTACAGCTGCTAACTCCATATCATGAGTAGGATACTGCCTTTCATGATATGTCAACTGCCTTGAAGCATAAGCAATTACCTTTCCACGTTGCATCAGTACACAACCTAAACCCATCTTTGGCACATCACTAAATACCACAAAATCTTCCATTCCATCTGGCAAGGATAAAATTGGTGCACTGCATAACTTATCCTTTAATATTTGAAAGGCCTGGGCTTGTGCTTTATCCCACTCATATTTCACATTCTTCTTTGTCAACTTTGTTAATGGAGTGGCTATACGAGAGAAATCTTGTATAAACTTACCATATTACCCAGCCAATCCCAGAAAACTTCTAATTTCAATTGCAGTCTTTGGGGCTTCCCACCTTTTAATGGCTTCAATCTTAAGAGGATCCACTTTAATGCCTTCTTTCAAAATAACATGTCCCAAAAACCGAACCTCTCGTAACCAAAATTCGAACTTCGACATCTTGGCATACAGTCTTTCTTGTTTCAGCAATTCTAAGAGTAGTCTCAAATGATGAGCATGCTCTTCTTCCGATCGAGAATATATCAAAATATCATCAATGAAGACAATCACAAATTTATCGAGATAGGGGCGACACACCCTATTCATCATGTCCATAAAAGCTGCAGGCGCATTTATTTGTCCAAATGGCATAACCAGGAATTCATAATGACCATAACGTGTACGGAATGCTGTTTTCGACACATCTTCATTTCGAATCTTCAGTTGATGATAACCAGATCGCAAATCAATTTATGAAAAGTAAGTAGCCCCAACCAATTGATCAAACAAATCATCAATTCTTGGGAGAGGATACTTATTTTTTATTGTTAATTTATTCAACTCCCGGTAATCAATGCATATTCTCATTGATCCATCCTTCTTTTTCACAAATAGTATTGGCGCACCGCATGGAGAAGTACTTGGTCGGATAAAACCTTTATCCAGCAGTTCTTTCAATTGTGACATTAACTCCTTTAGTTCAGAAGGAGCTAATCTGTATGGTGCACGTGCAATAGGTGCTGCTCCAGGAAGTAATTCGATCTGAAATTCTATCGTTCGATCCGGAGGTAGACTTATCAAGTCTTCTTGAAATACCTCAGGAAATTCTCTTACGACTAGGATATCCTCCATCTTTTCCTTTTCTTTCTTCATGTATATGGCGTAGGCAAGAAAACTAACACATCCCTTTTGTACATATTTCGGAGCCTTTAAAACTGAGAGAAGACTGGAGTAACGATCTCGTCGGTCCCCGTAAATTACAACCTTTCCTTTTTTTGTGTAAATCTATATGGATCATCTTTTCGTCACAAACTATTTTAGCTTAATTTTTAGCTAACCAATTCATGCCTATAATTATATCAAATTCCCTTAAAGGCAAAGGAAATAATTGTATAGGCACCTCACACCCTTCTATACTTATGAAACATTCCTCTATCATTTCCTTAACCGAAACTTCACTATCGTTGCTGTTTCCACAATTAAATCCTCACTCAATACTTTAGATTTTAAATGTGCGCATTAACAAACGATGGTGATATGAAAGAACGATTTGCTCCAGAATCAAATAAAACTTTGGCACATACTGAATTAACAAGGAATGTACCTGTCACCACTTCAGGATGTTCTTCTGCCTCACTCTCGTCATCTGAAAGGCTCTCCTTTTAGCATTTGACTCCCCACATCTTATCTCTCCTCGACCACTTGGGTTAACACGATTATCCATTGACCCATGACCTGTTGGAACATAACCAGATCCTCGGCCCCTAGAATATCCAGATCCTCAACCTCCAGCAAAACCAGACCCTCGTCCCTTAGCTAGTGGACAATCGGTATTTACATGTTGAGAGGAATTACAAGTGAAACATCTTCGCACCATTCGGCAATCTTGAGCTATATGTCCCAGTTCCTAGCATTTAAAACATACTCGTGACTCGGTATTGCAATTTCCTTGATGTATCTTGTGACATCGTGTACATGCCTTATCAGCAAACCTTGGAACTGGTCGATTCAAACTTTCCATAAACCTTGGTCTACGGAAATCAGTCATTGTAGCTTCCCCCTTTCTTTTATCTCCAACCCTTTCTTGTGGTTGTCGATTGATGTCTTGTTCCAATATCTCGGTAGCATCAACTGCTGCTTGAAATGTTGTCGGATTTCTGGATATCACATACTTCCGAAGATTAGACTCTAGACCCCAAATGTACTTTCTTACTTTACTGTTTTCAGATATAATGTAGGCTTCAGCAAATCTAGATTGTTCCATGAAAACTTCTGTATACTGACGAACTGACATGTTTCCTTGTTCAAGACGAAGGAAATCATCTTCTTGCTTTTGCACCGCTGCTTCAGGACAATATTGCATTTTAAACTTTATCACAAATTCCTCCCATAACATGGTTTTCAGAATGTTTGAATCTGAACTTGATAGAACCTCCCACCAGTATAAAGCACTTGACTTTAGCTGGGATACAACAAACATGACTTTATCTTCCTCTGCACTTTTACTGATTTGCAGGCTTAGTTCAATTTCTTTAAGCCAACACATGGCTTTGACAGGATCACGTTCCCCAGAAAATTTAGGAGGTTTACAGGCAAGAAACGTTTTAATATCCTTTCCTTTATGAACCAAGGATGAAGTAAGGGGCACAGATGTATCTGTTACCGATGTACTAGCTCCGGCTTCTTCCTGATGGTCGGGATCTCTTATTATTTCTGTGTTATTTTGTGTCATACGTCCCAATAAATTCACCAAACTTTCTTGGAATTTACCCAACTCAGCAGCCAGCATTTTTTGAGTAATAAATCCAGGATCAGGTACATTATGTCCACCCCTTTCTCTCCCTCTTCCGCGACCAGACATTGAACTTTCTTGTGCTGACAATTCTTGTTACAAACAAGTTTCTTGTCTAGTACTTCTCCCTCTTCCTCGACCCCTGCTTCGACTTCGCGTTTCTATTGTCATCATATTTTTCGGATCTTCTTCTTGGGTTACATTTCTTCTTCCCCGACCTCTTCCATAATCGGTAGAGGTCCTTCCTGATCGATTAGGATTATCTGCCATTTCTCAATGTACGTCTCTTTCTTTCACATTTAAACATACATTATTATTCACATAATCAAAACATGATAACACATTTATCCTCGAATTTATCCATAACTCATGATTACATCAGTCACATGTAATCTAACTTTCTCATAATAGGTTTAGCTATAACATATTCCCATGTTCATAGTCCTAGTGAAACCTATTATTATAACTTCCACACCTCCATTTTAAGTCTAAGTATTGTCGAATACCCAGATCCCTTAAACTAAGGCTATGATACCAACTGTAACAACCCACATCTGATAACCAAACGTTATATTGTTTACAAAATATGACCTAACAAAAACTTTCTTTAATACACTTATAAACATCTAAATATTATTGCTTAAACTTTCCCCTTGCCTTTGTCGTATGATGACCTACAAAACAGATTAGTCCAACAACTGAGCATTAGATCCAAAAGATCTAGTGAGTGTACAAAATTTCATACAAACAACTCACTTTTCAAACTAATAGTTTAGAAACAGACATGTGCAGTCATACGCATTTTATCTATACTTATTACAGATTTTCTCTCTCACGTGGTTATACCGCCATTATATCTCTTTCTCTCGCGGTTACACAGCCATTACATCTCTCTCGCGGTTACACCGCCATTTCATCTCTTTCGCGGTTACACCGCCATTTATTATTATCAATCAAGTCTAAACCATTAGAGGAAGCAAATCAGATTCAGCCGGATATGAAATCCGGTCAATTCTTATCCGGAAATGTAATCCGGACAACCGTCCGGAGATCTAATCCGGACAACACTTGGGTGATGCTTTGAGCAGTTTAAGATGAACCCGGATGACCTATGAACGGTTTAGGGCCACATCAAACAACTCTTAGCCGGTTTAGGTTATATCAGACAACCCCTTGGCTGGTTTAGGTTATATCGGACAACACCTTGGCCGGTTTAGGTGGAATACGGACAGCACTTGTCCGGTTTAGGTTGAATCCGCACAATATGTAAGATGAATCATAACAAGCCAGTTCCAAAAGCAATTAAATTGTTATACAAACAATTGATACTCAAAGCTTATAACACTCACCTTAAGAACCGAAATCCTATTTTTGAATTTCCCTCTCTTCTTTTGCCAAGTCTGGATGATAACTTTGAAGATGCCCCCTCCTTAGAAAAAGTATGTAACCCTTTCTTTCTACCCCCCATTTACTATATATAGTAAATGGACTTGGTGTTGTACTTCAGCCAACTTTCCCTCCCAAAAACAAGACTTTTTATTAAATGTAAACCAAGTACACATCATTCTTACTTCCATACCAAGATTATGTGAAACAAATTAGAACTCGTAAAATACTTAAACCGAATATTACACCTTCCCATCTTCTTTTCTCCACAACTTTACCCTCTGATTGCCGATTCTTATTATGTTTTGTTACTTCGGCCGCATCTACAATTAGTGAAAAGGTATTGGGATTCATAGCAATTACAAATTCACAAATCGATGGTTTCAATCCCCAGATATACCTTTCCACCTTTTCTGGATTCCGATGAAATATAATGTTCAGCAAATCGAGAGTATTCAATAAATTTCTCAATGTACTCTCGAACTGTTCCATTTCCCTGTTCCAATTTCAGAAAATCTTCTTCCATTGGTCGTACAACCGTCTTAGGGAAAAACTGATCCTTGAATCGATTCACAACTTCTGTCCAGAATAATGTTTGTAAGACATCTGTTCTGGCCAACGATTCAACTTCCCACCAAAACAGAGCATTTGACTTTAATACTGAGACAGCAAATCTAACTTTATCAGTTTCCAGACACCGGATGGTGTAGAACACAGATTCAATCTCCTTGATCCAGCACATGGCTTTTACTGGATCCTTCTCTCAAGAGAAAGTTGGCGGTTTACATGCTAAGAACATCTTGATGTCTCCTTCTTAGTTATGAGTAACAGGAATAGAGGGATGTACTTCCACTCTTTTTGTTTCCACTCTAGCCGGTATTCCCATAATAGACATTAAGGTTTCTCGTAACTTTCCCCATTTCCTCGGCCAACATATCTCTGGTTATATACTCTGGGTGTGGCACTGATCTTTTCTGAACATTCCTAGAATGGGATTCTTCATGTTCATAATGTACTTCAGCCTGACACCTTCCCTATGACTGACTTCTCCCTTTGCCTCTTCTTCTGGTTCTCCCCCGACCTCTATTTCCAGAAGTACTTGTCGAAAGATTAGCAGGTGATTCCTCTCTTTCCTCTGATTCTGGACGGGCTATTCTTTCAGATCTCCGTGTTCGGCTAGACATCTCCAGATTTTAGTGTTAATAATCACGTATTCACATTCCCAAATATAATGAAGTATTCAAGTTCATATATGTACCTGTAAATTCATAATTATACTAGCCAGATGTAATTAAAATTTACCTTACACACTGTTCTTTCAACTCATCATATTTATTTCCAGTGGTGCTAACTATGTTCGGGACCCTTAACATGCAATGAAACAGTTTAAGTCTAGGTATCATGTTGTTAAATACCTAAATCCCTTAAACTCGGGCTCTGATATCACTTTCTGAAACACCCCATAACACATATTGCATGTAACACATACTTCATACATAATAAATACATGTTTGTACACCACATTGGTCCCTCAGTACAAGAATCTACCATTTACAGAATACATGGTCCAAAAATTCAAATTACAATTCTACTATTCCACATTCTTCTAACAAAACTATACATAACATAGCCAAATCTTTTAGCAGATATGCATATAGGAGAACATCACATTTTCCCCTTCCCCTTACCGTCGGCACCTCCTGCAATACATATTTTAAAATCACAAAACGAGGGTTAGACCGAAAGGTCTAATGAGATCCCTTTTTATGTCATTGCAGGGTGAAAATCACCAAAACTTTGTGTAAAACAACTTTTCATATACATAACAAATATATGAACAAGTCAGATAGTACCTTTCCACTTTTCAAAGCCAATCTTTCAGTTTTCATTCACATCTCTAAAACCCAAACAGGTTTATCATAACGCCACTTTTAAACCTTTTAATTTAAACAAGGTTTATTCAAAGTTTCAGGCCAAACCTGTTATTTCCTCCTCAATAACATTCAGACTATGATTTCCAATAAGAACCCTGATCCTAAACCTTTAAATCACAAAGAAATAAAAATTCCAGACCACGGTAATCTTAAATGATATAATAGTATGAGTTATATTACATAACAAACATACAAATGCCACCCTTATATCCAAAGGTACAGCCTTGATATGCCACCCTTATCCCATGGTACACCTCTCCTTGATATGCCCCACCCTTATCCCATGGTACATCTCTCCTTGATATGTCACCCTTATTTCCTCATCAAAATATTTATCAAAATAATTCTATATAGAACAGATCGTAGTCATAATTGTCCTAATAGAATGTTATCAGTTCAGAAAAATTCCCATTCTTTTTAAAACAATAATAATATGATAAATTATACCAAGCATATAAAAGTCAATGTACAAATCCGGTCAACACAGACTTAGCCAGACTTCATCTCCGGTCAAGTCTTAGCCGGTTTAAACAATCTGGACAATACAAACCACATGTCCGATTTACAAGTCCGAACAACACTCTCAAGCATTGTCCGGTTTATATCTAATCCGGACAAACACTCGCCCTTTTGTTCGATTTATGAATCCAGGCAACTTAGCCGTATTCCTACTTTTCCGTCCAATACCTTTAACCGGTTTATACAATTCAAATATTACTAACACCTTAAATCGCATAACATAGTGTTCGATTTGAATCTACACCGGACATCACGTGTCCAATTTACCCTTAAACCGATCAACCATTTGTCCGGTTTATATCTATTCCGGACAAACACTCGTCCGATTTAAATTGAACCGGATGAGAAACTTTTAAACACCAATCAATTATATAGTTTAAAGAGATTTAAAACATTTTAACCACTCACCTTTTGAAATACTTTTGAGAATCAACTTCTTGAAATTCAGAACAAAGGCAATCCGATCAACCCTTTCTTTTTCTTTAAATCGCTCACTTCCTCTCAATTTGGCAAGAAGAGAAAAATGGAGGCTTCAACCTCCTTTTATACCTTTCCAAAATTAAGAAGGCGGCTAAACCGCCCCTTTATGCTCACCCACACGTATGCATACTACTTTATGCATATACACAGAGACTCATGCATACATGCCTATCCATACATGCATATAATCATATATATATATTTATCATATGTATGCAAAGCATACGAATTCATGCATATTCACATATATATACCATCTTATATATATGCATTTCACATTACACACATATACCCATATTATTAAGGCATACACACATCCATTCTCATACATGCATCCATATTATGCATATAATTTCACATACTAGCATGATCAATTATAACAATTTATCATGCTATCACATAATCATTTAACAAGTAATTACATATTAATTACCTCGGGTGATAACCAAGATCCGGTTATCAAAAAGGTTTCTATACACTTATTCTTCTTGAAAAACCCTAATATTTTCTTTGTGGATTTTTCAAAAGAAGTTCTATTGTCTCAAAACTTAATAGCTCACAACTATATCTTGAATTACTAGCAAATCTGTTATTTCTTATTTCTTACTTATAACATAAATGTCCTCCAAGAACGTGAACTTTTCGATTGACGATGTGTCTTTCAAGCCAAATAATCATGTGGCTTTCTTAGACATTCCGGCCAACAAGTCCTACTACGAGGAAGTTGCTACTTTCCTCAAGAACTCCCATATCTCCTTCGCTATCTCCCATGAACCAATCATGGTGAAGGAAGTTCTTCAGCAGTTCTGGCACATTATCGAAGTCGTTCAGGATACTGACAAGACTGGTCAACAGGTGGAGAAAATCTCATTCACCTTAAACAGAATGACTGTCAGTTTCGGCGTTGCCATGCTAAGGACCGCCCTCCGTCTACCAAAGGGTCCTTATGCCAATGACCCTTCCACTAAAAATATCATCTTTTGCTTAGTGGCCAACAAAAAAGGATTCCAACGATCTCCTCAAGTAGCATTCAATAATTGAGAAGAACCACATGTCTACGATTTGGCAGTTTTTGTTTTTCCATTTCATCCAATGTATGGGAGGCAAGACTGATGAAAAATATCAAGCCTTCAGAGTTGCTTTGAATATTGGCGTATCTGTCATTTGCCAAAGGCCGATCAACATTGCCGGTGTGATCTTTGAATATCTGGTGCTGAAGCTAAACAAGCGCCAGAGGGAGAAGCTATTACATTACACCAGGTTCTTATCCATGTTGTTTGCTAAATTTTTTGGCAACAAGTACTCCACATAAGGCAACCTGCCCATCTACAAGCTTGGATCCAGAATCTTGGATCATATGCTGAGAACTGAAGACGTTGCACTCTCTTCAATTGTGCCTGCATATGCTTCCTCAGCTTCTCAAACTGTGTCGGTATGTCCTTCTTCCATTGTCCGGTGGTCAAGACTAAGAAAAACCCCCCAAAGTCTAACCCAACCACCACATCCCTTTCTTCTACAAAAAAACCTCCTCTCAAACCACTCTTGGTTCTTCATCGAGGGCCAAGAAATCCAAAAAAGGGATAACCACATCTCTCGTTGTTGCCTCTTAAAAGGTTTCAGCTATTGAAACTAGCCTTAACCCCAAGGCCCCTTTAGCTTGGTCTTCTCCAATCTCTTCAGTGATTTCTACAATTACTGTCGTACCTGTGGCTCCTGTCCTAACCGTCTCAATGACCCAGATCAGTGAAGGTGTGAATATCAGCATAGCCACTGTTGAACACCCACTTCCACCGTTCTCAGCCATCTTCTTCTCTCATCCTTCTTTGTCGTATCAATAAAAACTACCACAATAACCACCTCAGTGACTCAAAGCACTGAGAGTGTGATTTCGAACCCGTCCATAAATCAATTGTTGTGCAAGATCACGTCTCTCTCTCGTAACACTTGTTTCTTCACCTCCTCCATTGGTATCGGTGACACGACCTAGAGACTCACAAGTGGTTGTCCCCCAAGTGATGAAGCCACTATTAGCATAGGACTTGAGGGTGCTTCTCTCAAGCACTCTTAGCAAATCAATATTGATCCTCATGAGAGCGAGGATGAAATCTCTCATGGTTGATCCCTTGGACAACTCTAAACGACCCTTAGGTATTCCAAACTCTCCTACCCTTTTTTCTTGTTTACTAATCCCTAAGCATTTCTCAGCTCAAAATATCACATCTCCTTCTCCTTTTTCATGTCCTTCTATAGAGATTCCCTCAGTCGATGACTATGATCTGGTTAAGGATTGGTTGGTAGATTATATAACCCGAAAATCACAAGTGGAATCTCATGCAAATGTACATGCTAGACCACTATCGTTTGATCTAGTAATGAAGTGGTACAAAGTATTGAATACCGTTCCCACAAGGACAATTAAAACAAGCACTAATTTCAAGTTAAGCTTAAAAGGTGATTTCATAAGATGAATTTGAAGGAATGCTTTTGAGTGAGCTAACAAAAATATAAAGTTCTAAAAACAGAATTAAAGAAAGCAAGGGTGTAAGTTATGGCTGGAGTTTGAGCAACAATACAATGGGAACCTTGTTACAGCACTAGTGTTGCAACATTAGTTCTCAACCACACTACCAGTTAGGAAGGTGGTGTAGGAGGTTATTGTAGTGAAGAAGGAGGTAGAGGTGGCCGACGAGGGCTACTAGTGGCCGCCGGTGATGGTGGCGGTTGCGACTAGCGGTGATAACTAGTAAAACAAACACCTTATTAAGGTTAGATATAAAATGAGGGTAGATTAGTACTATTTTAATTTATGTTTCATTCTTGTTCCATCGTGGAACTAGAAAAAATACCTTTTTTTTTGTCCCACACTCTCCCACCTAGTCCTAGTTCTTATCCCTATCCCATGTTGCACCAGACGTGGAACAGTGAGTTCATATCCTATTCCATGTCGCGTCAAATATTGGACAGTCAGTTTTGTTCCATCATCTGTCTCATGTACCAAATGTAGCTTAAGGACCGTTTGATTTGATGAAATGTTTTTAAGGGATTTGAATTCGAGAGAAATTCGAATCTTTCGTAGTTTGGTTTGTAGACTTTGGAATATAATTGAATTCTATTATTTTTAGAAATAAATTATAAAATAATTAAATTCTCTTTTTATTAATTGATTATTACAATTGTTTTTAACAAACTCTAAAACATTGTTACAAACAAATCCTATGAAATTCCAAGAAATACTGACTACCCCATCGGATTCCCAACTCTCATGCCTATAGATTTCATTGAATTCCCAAGATTTCAATTCTAGAATTTCCTTTAAACTAAACACAGGATTGGAATAGAATCGAATTTTGAATCCCATTAAATCCCTCCATTCTCCAAATACCGCAAACCGAACGAAACCCTACCAGTATCATTGACTTCTATAGTCTCCCCAAAAACCAAAAGCAACAACGTGGCATAGAAGTTAGATCCTGAAAAAAAAATTGCTTGTATAAACATCAATTAAAATACAAAAAGTAAATCTTTAGGGGTAACTCAACTTGAATGACACATATGAAAAGTTCCTTAAGGTTAACAGAAGGTTTGCCGATCGAGATAGATGCAAGCTGACACGAAGATAATTACTAAAGACTAGTTGTCTACCCGCACAATGCAGCGGGATGTAAAAAGCTCATTAAGATTATTCAATTTTGAGATATCAAAATCCTTAAAGATGTACAAAGCCTACTGCATTTGTATCTAATTTAGATTCAAATATACATCAATCCAAAATGTTAGTGTTAGTAGGTTCTACAATTATTCATAAACCCTTAATCACAACCCGAATGATTGAAGCAGTGGAACAAGATACAAGCATTTGCCAAGGACTGGAGCGGTGGAACAAGATACTCGACCCGAATCACAACCCATCTTGAATATATTGAATCAAATAAACCCTTAAAAGCAAATGGGTTTGTAATGTATACAAATATTATAAATGTAGATTCGAAACTCCGAAATACCAAACTTTAAAATAAGCAGCTAGTTCATCTAGTTGTAAAATGGAAAGTCAATGGAAGACTTTTATAAAAAGTATAAAAACGTGTGGAAGTTGTAAGGGTGTCGGTGCGACCGGAGGAGAGACGGTGAGGTACGACGGAGGCGAGGAAGAATGTTGTGGCAATGGAGGTGATTGGGAAAAATCAATCATGAATTACGAAAATCTGATATTTAAATTTGAAATTTGAAATGGTAAGAAAGATTTTGATGGTAAGATGAAAATCTAGGGAACATAAAGGGTCAAAATTTGAAAGAGGTAGATGGTTTAAAATTTCAATGTCTATTGAGAACCAAAACTAAATATGGGAAAAATAAAACTTAAAAGTAAGAGTTGTAAAAGGTGAAACATTGTTGAATCGTACCATATGCATAAAATGACTTGTAATTAAAACTTTTAAGACTTTATGCATAAAGAAGCAGTACCTTATGCATTTAAGGTTGTTTTTAAGACTTTTATCAAATCTGCTTTATAAGATAGTATAGAATTTAACAAATATACATACACATCCATTCTTTAAACTTTAGACATATGAACATTACAAGTATATTTACCTACAAAAAGAATAAAAAGATCCCAATCCCACCTTTTCTTTTTACAAACTTCAAACCACAAACAGCATAAACATCCATAACTTACACTAGCGTCTCTTTACTTGTAGGCTTGGAGAGCTCAACTCAACAGTTGATTCCACAAAATGTAACATCTGGGCCAGTAACTCTAGTAGTAAACGGATCGATTCGAACCCACAACAACGAGAAGATGGAGGCAAGAAGAATGGACCATACGACAACGATGGTGGGCATCCGATTTTGTTTCCCCATCAGACCCTTGAGGAAAGGGTAAAGATGTACAATCACCCAAAAGGCAAAGAAAAGCTTACCGAAGAGCGGACCCCACGACTGGTATCCACTGTTGATAGCGTAAGAGATTCCAGCAACCACTCCCACCAAGTTTACGAGCAAGAGCGTTGTGGGTGCAATGAGAAGGGTGGTCCATTTGAACAGGTAAAGTTCGGCGAAATCACCATCTTCATCTGATGCCTTCGAAGTGACGGTGAAGTTGGTATCGATACCGGCAAGCACTTTGAGGAGACCTTGGAAGACGGCGAAAAGATGTGCAGAAACACCACCGATGACCCAAAACTGTTCATTCCTCCACCATTCATCTATTCCGACTCCACTCCATCTCATTTCCAGTATTCCAGTGGCAAAGATGGATAGAAAGAGAGATATAAACCACAAACTTGCAAGGTTACTGATCTACAACCATGAAAACACAAGATTAAAAGAGTAAATATTTACTATAAAGAAGCGATTAGAGCATATTACCTTCAATCAAATAATTGTCCACATTTCTATTTCAATTTGTCCCAAAATAAATGTCCACTAGCAAAAGTAAGCGCAATTTCTAATTCTATCCTTAATTATGAGATTGAGAAATTCACTATTCCCTCTGTGAGAATATGTGGAACCCCTAGATTACTCTTTAAAAGAGCCCTCGAGGGGAGAAGGGAAGCACTGACATGTATACAAGAGAAACGGTCCAAGGCTAGCCGCTGTGGGGCTCCAACACCCTGATCTAGGGACTCTTAACACCCTCTATTATTAACGGTAAAAAGTGTAATAGTTACACATTTTTAAAACTGTCACTTTTACATTGTGGACGTTTATTTTTAAGATGGATGGATTATATTTTTGAAAGTCAAAGAAAACCAAACCAAAACAATCCAGTAAATCCAGAGGTAGGGTCTAGAATTAGGATGTATGGATATCTTGCTTCTACCCTTAGGGGTAGGGAGACTAACTCTATAAAGACCCCTGGTTGCATGGCAAAAATTAAAAGGAACAAGCTAAGAAACTACATGTTAGAATGTGTGAAAACAAGTGAAATCTGGGAAATATGAGACTGAAATACGTTAAACAAACAAGAAAACACAGAAACACAAAACTGAGAATAGTTAGCATAGTCATTATGAATAAACATGTTGCAAAAGTAGAAACAAAAGTAGGCATGAAAGGCTAATACAACCGACAAATCGGACAGCCGAAGGAATATGGTATAATTCTCTATTTCAGGAGATATCTTCTTTTTCATCTCTTCTTTCTCTCCTTTAAGTCGGTAGATGGGAGGTGAGACATAAAAGTTTGACCATGAAGTTTTATACCAGTACAATCACCTTCCTAAGTGGCAAATACCATATCAGACTCACTTTGCCAGTCACAATAATACCATATCAGTCACAATAATATTAATATTGCATCAAAATTGGCCTCATCCTGGAATAAAAATACAGAGTAGAGGAGTGTGTGCAAATGGCAATTGAACGAAGATAAAAACATAGGTCAATGGCCAAGCAATTACAGGTAGATCGCAACCTCCTTGAAAAAAAGGATTCTAAGTCTCACCAAAGGTGAGACACGCATGCGAGTTATACCCCTTGTTTGAAAAAGCCCTCCACTTCAATTGGTATTTTTTCACGAAAAGCAGACTTACGATTCGGCGGTTCGATCTATGATTTATCATTACGATTCTAAGTAACAGGGCGTATATAAATATTATACCTAAAAAAGATTCATAGGTGACGAAACAAACCTGGGGAATGATGAATTTTCCAGTAAGGAGACAGACAGCTGGCAAAGTACAGTAGACGACAAGGGGAATTGAAGTGATTGGATAAATTGTTGTGTTAATGTATGCAAACCGCTCAAGCCATTTTAGTCTCCCATTATAGCCATACCATATAGGACAATGTCTGCTGAACAGAATTTCGACAGACCCCAAAGCCCATCTAAGCACTTGGTTTAGACGATCTGATAAATTGATGGGCGCAGAACCTTTAAAGGCTGGCCTAGGAGGCATACAGTATATTGATCGCCAACCACGTGCATGCATTTTGAACCCCGTAAGAATATCTTCAGTAACCGAACCATAAATCCATCCTATCTGCAGATCCAACAAATAATTTCAACTTCATTAGATACCCAGTGGAAAAGAGAGTTTCTAACATAGATTTGGCCATTTAATTGTTGTATAGATAGTAGAGATGCGCAAAAAGACCAGACTTTTTTTAGTCTAGACCAGACCACACCATGAAACAGAGCCGGTCCTAACCGGTCCAAACTTTTTTGAGACGGACCGGTCTTTTTAGGACCAGGTAAAGCCCAGATCGGATAAAGAATTGGACCAGACTGGATTAGAACCAACTCACTTTCTTTAAAAAGAAATTCAAAATTTCTTAACATAAACTTAATAAATGTAATTAATAAGAATACAATTACAATCATACATTTCTTATAAATTAAAACATAATTTAACAACCAATATAAAATATAAATACTTTTGTAAATTTTTATTTTATAATGTATAATACGATAAATGACTTGTTAAGTCTTGAATACTAAATAATTGAATAGGGTTACGTTCAAGGGGAAACAGCAAAAAAATGAAAACTGAGGTAACACCCATAATTGTTCATCTGGACAGTATGCATGTATGCGTACAAGTAATTTGTAACAAGCACACGTGCATAAAAACCAAAAATCAGCTTCAATTACATGTATGCACATGTGTATTCCATCCAGATGAATGATTACCAAGGTGTTCCTCAGTTTTTCATTGTTTTGGAGGTTTTCCGTGAACCTCCCTCTAATTGATAATTGTAAAATTAATAATTATTATTTGTAATAGTTATTAGTAATGTATTAAATACTTACATTAATCATCGAAAAAATAAAAAATCAGACCTAAAGGACCAGACCAAAACCGGATAGAATCAGATCACCGGACCATACATTACTGAGATACAAAAAGTAAAATGGAGCGGTAAACCAAATCATAGCAATCTACAAGGCTGGAAATAATATAGAAAATTTCCAAGTTCTTTCACAAATATGTGATATGGAGATAGTGGCAACGGAAATAATGATTTTGCATTTCTCTTCTGTAACACAAAGTACTTTGGTACAAGTGGTTATTGCAGTGGTACAAGTAGTTAAAGCAGGGTAGTAAGGATATAAATAGGGAGGCGGTGCTAAAGCCTTGGGACTTGGGAGAGCACTAGCCTCTCGAAAGCCAAAATTATTTGAATCATTCGGTTAATTGCAATGGAACCCTAAATCGAAGTCTGATTTGCTAATTGAATGATGATTGATGAATGTACATCACATTGTTCACACGAATTAAGATTATTTACAATGAATTAACATTATGTAAAATGAATTAAAACAGGATTATAATGCATATCAACTAACCTCGCTTCCCCAGTCTGATTTATCTTCATAACCACAACTGATAACATGAATAGCCTCTTTCAGGAGAGTCTCTGGTGTTGCAGATTGAGGCACACCACCATTCTCCATAAGTGTGGATGCAACAAAAACAGCCGACTGACCAAATCTTTTCTCAAGGGTCATTTGTGACATTAGCAATGACTTTTCATCGTCAAGTCCAGCTCCTGAATGAAGGGAGTGGAGAATTTATAATTGAATGAAATTATGAGTGGAAGGGCTAAGACCTAAAATATTGGGATTAATAGCAAGCCAGCAAAACATGGAAATTCTTATACACGGAACTCCATCCCATGAAAATTGGAACCAGCGACCTAACATGCATATTGAAGAAAATGTTTTGACTATCAGTCAAAGACTTAAGATATCCTTCCATTATGATAAACAGAGAGGACTTGTTGGAAGTAAACTTATAAAAATAAATAACCATAGGCTACTAAAGAATTACTATGAATTTCCCTGCCTTCAAATGCTTGCCCTACCATCTATTTATAATTGATTAAATGGAATCCTACTACGGTAAAGAAACTATTTGAAATATTTAGAATACCAAAACCTTTCCCCAATGATTTTCCAGCCTTATCACTATTATCCCATTGCCATTCAGTAAGATCATTCCATCTGATACACTCGTTCAGTTTCACTTTCTGCTCTCATACCTTCCCCAATGACATTAAGGCTTAGCAAATTTATTATGTTATTTCTGTATGATTTCAATTCCTTTGTCTTAACCTATAACCTCATAAGCTAATATGTAAAGTATGTGTTATAGACATTCCTCAGTTTTCTACCTGTTTCCTATAGCAAAATCTGACAAATGGACTACGAGAAAGAGAATCTAGAACAGTCGATCTGCATATAGCTGACATAGAATATTGCCCTCATAATTTAACCAATCAATTTATTCAAGGTTAAATAGTTTGAACATCATGTTAGTTGTGGCATACAATTGGGGTAAGCGAAGAGTTGACATGACCCTTTTGAGACCATATGAACGGAAGGCCAACCCTCATTAAACAGTATGGTGAGTCAATTTCGTCATTAACAAATGAAAATTGGTATTTAAAACATATATTTTTGAAGAAACAGGACTAAAAGTAATAGATCCTGACAATTTGTACCTTCAACCCCCTCTTCTATATCCTCTAGGTTAAATATCGGCACTGTGGGATCAGCATGCTTGCCAGATCTCGTTCTATCTGGCCCCTTCTTGCTTGATTGCGAATTTTTCTTTCGTGATGCACCAAAGCAGCTAGAGAAACCCCCTTCTCTCTTTTTCTTGGGTTTAAGAGGAGGTTCATAGCCATATAATGCTGTTCTATTGAAGACGCATCCAGTACCGACATAAACAGGACCCTGAATGCCATCTAAACCTCTCAAGTTTATCTGTAAAGAAAAGAAATAATACAGTTGTCATATAAACGGGGTGGAAGAATATAAATTTTAAAGTTATAACCCATTTATCATATTAATTAACCACTAAACACACACACACAAATCACGAAGTGTTGTTCACTCTAAACAAGCAACCAGATAAACAAAAAAATTGAACAGCATTGAGAGATTAAAAACTCACATCAAAGAACACAGTGTTCCGGTTAGCATAACGATCATTCCTATCAATTCCATCAAATCTCTGAGGAAACTGAACATAACAAACATATTTTCCAAGGTTCGGATCCATCATAAAACACATGGCTTCTCTCACTGCCTTACTGTTATTAATGTAGTGATCACAATCAAGATTCAATAAGAAAGGGCCGTTTGTAAGAACTGCTGATACACGAACCTACAAAACGCCATATTGAAATTTATAGGTTGTATACGTAAAGATGTACAGATTAGAGGTTTGAATATGGAATAACATACAAGTGCATTCATGGCACCGGCTTTCTTGTGATGTTGAAAGCCTGGACGCTTTTCTCGGGAAACATACACTAACCGTGGCAACTCATTACCCTCACTGTCAAGCCCACCACTCTGACCTAAGAAAACCTGAAACATGTAGTGTTATATCCAATCAGAAGCATGAGACAGTTTAGTCATTCTTTGCACAGATATAAATAAAAGAACTATGTTGAGCTAAACGAATTTTGAGTTTGCATTATTGCAATAAGAGCGAATATTTGATAGCTTCTGCCATATCTTTTGAAAGACCAAACATCAAATGTCCTTTTCAGCAATACCAGATCACTGAACTTGAAAGCTAACTTACCTGGATCATTCCTGGATGATCCCTCGTGTTATTTCCAGGCCACGGTGTCCCATCTTGCATGATCCATCCTTCTTCAGGGACTTTTTGAGCCTTGGCAACGAGGCCATTTATACGAATTTTAAACTCTTCATATTCTCTCTGCAACAAAGGTAACAGAAAACAATCCAGTAAATGAACAATAAAAAGAAGCCCACATTTACATGCATGAACAAGTTCCTACCTTCATAGCTCTACGGTCTTTGACAAATGTTGGCTGAATTTCATCTTTCAGGTAATCAATTTTCTGGCAGAAGTACCATTCTGGAGCTCGGGGCTCAATACTATATTTCTTGCAGAAAGGAACCCATTTCCTTGCAAACTCTGATGTTTCAGACAGAGCTTCAAATGTCAACATAGCAGCACCATCATCCGAAACATAGCATGAAACCTTGAAAACTGGGTAGTCAACTGCAAGAATAGATAGAACAGTGTTTGCTGTTACGAGAGGAGGTTCCTTCAAAGGATCCACGGTACTAACAAAAATGTCAACAGCGGCTAATTGTGATGGTTCTCCTTCTCGGTCATATCTATTAAAATAATTTTGTATTAGAGACAAACTACAAAAACAATCATAAATTCAAAAAGATACAAACATTTGTTCAAGAAGGATGAGTTTCTATACAGTGATAAGCTTAGCCCTTTTTTTATTTCAAGCTCAGTGGTAGAGCGGTCGGCTGGTAACTGACTAGTCGGGCGTCCTTTTTCAAAAAGAAGCCCCGCTCAACAAGGGGCCCCTCTCTGATAAGGAAGAAAACAAAAGAATCTCAGCATTTTTCAGTTTCACTTTTCCTTTTATAGATAGTAACCTTAACCTCTTACAACTCGATACATAGAGATTCTCAAATAAAAGGGAAAGATAGCAAGTGCAATAACCTCAAAGCTAGCCTGTCAAGATATGTTTCACGATTTACTGGCAGCCATTTGGGGAATTGATCCAATATCCAAGATACTGCAAACCATATCTCACATATAACAGATAGTAACCACAAGGGGTATGCATTTGTCACGGGATTTGTTATCCGGTAGTGCAAGAATATGCAAAGAATGATCAACCGAAGTACAATGACCATCCTGTATGGATTTATCCTGGACGATGGGATAGAAACCTTTCTAGAAAGTGGCTGTCGGGCTTCATCATTCCTTCATCAGATAGAACAAATCAAGTTAATCATTAGCGACAGTCTGTAAATGCATCTTAATAAGGCTATCAGATGCAGCACCACCAGAGAGAACTCAACAAAGATAATTTCAGGCTAAGCACACATGATAAAACAAAGCAAAGAGACTAAGCACTACCCAAAATCTTGTCTAGGATGCCTGATAAATTGATAAGCTACTATACTAATAAATGCCCAAAGGATGCACTCATCTCTTAAGAACCAATATCTACAAGTGTAAGCTGTTCATATAAATGTAAGCAGTTAAGCTTGGTTCCATTTGGTCAGAATTGCAAAGTTAAACTATCACTATTCAGTTCTAACTTCTCTAAATTAAAGCCAAACTGTGAAACCTTCGAACTGAACCAAACTGGACTGCTCAACTTTGATTCATATAGGTATGGTTCAATGATTTAAGTCAGTTTTATGATATAAATAAAAATCTAATTTACTTATGCGAGGTAAAAGAGTTTAAACCAAGATAAATCAATTTAAATTTGAACAGCAACCAGGAACTAAATTAGAACAGGGAACCAGCAGACTTACAATAACAAGTCATCAGCCAACACATCAGTGCTGGCATCAATATCTTGACCTCTTTCAGAAGCAGCATGGCTAGTGGTCACTGGGACCGAATTCTTATCTTGCTTTATTTTCCAGCCATCAACTCTCTCTTTCCACGCAACATTTCCTAATCCAGCAGTTCCAAACTCCCTCACAGGGTCTACAACCCTAATATTAGCTGCAAACAGAACACCTCTTTCAAAATGGGAATGATGTATTTTAATGATACCTCATTGTCTTATTGTTGTTGGAGCACAAAACATACGTGATTGATTAACGTCTGCATGGTAAGGGAGCGAATGTGTTCTTCCCCCACTGGGTGGAGGAGAGGCCATAGAAAGCCGTTCAGGAGATGCTACAGACAACTCCCCAGAAACCTAACAGCGAGTAGAATTAATATTATACATGCAGAAAGATGATTACCACACTGGCAAGATGCATATATAAACTAAGAATTACACCTCTTGTCCACTGATTAGCAACGGGATGTGGTTATGAGGGGATTCTTTATCATAGTTTGGAGCATTAGCATCCTCCCCTCTTCCATAAGTCATGTGCCAGCTCAACATGCGTTGTGCTATCTTCTGCTTCTCATTTTGAGTTTCTGTAAACCGAAAGTTGGCATTGCTGTCATCAGCTTCAACATCCTCCTCATTGTCTCCAAAAATAACAGGGCTTCCTGTGTTCAACAAAATTAACAAATTCATGTAGAGAGTACAAAAACCACACATGTTAGGTAATAAATAATACTTTAATATACATGATGCAAAGGAGGCTCTACTTATTGTTGGTTGGTTTTGACATTCAAGCCCAACGAGATCTTTTACGTTGAATTTAGCACCCTGTAGGGACGCAAGCTCATACTCGTTTAATTTTTCATGCCAGGATTGATTGTGCATGTGTTACCCTCGATAATCTTAAGGAAAGGCAGGGTAGCTAAAAAGTACAAGTTCATCCATTAGATGATAATTCATACATCCAATTATATCATCCAAAGTGACTGTACTTGTGGATAATTGCTTTTGAGATGAAAGCCTTTTAGAATCTTTACAATTTAGTGATGCAAATATAAGACCATTAACTTTCAGAAGGTTGAGGAAAAGTCGATGTCTTTCTACTGAAGGAATACAGGAAAGAAATGAAGCAAAACCAAGAGTATCTGCAAGCTTTATTCTGTGAGAAAGCAGGGAAAACAAATCAGCAGACTAGATACTGATTCTCATGATCCCGTTTATGAACAATCATTGATCCACGCAGAAATTGATCAATATCAGTGTAGATATACTTCGCAAAAGGGTCTTTGGCCTATCGATATCCAGGCCTTTGGCCTCCCACGAGGTCAGGGTTCATACCTCATCAAAGATGAGGTGAGTTTATTTGTTGCATTGGTGGTACATAAATATCATACACTTCAAAAAAGACAATGTTGATTGTTTCTACAGAAACCGCTTATTTGTTGTTACGCATATGACATATCCCTACAGTATAAGCTTAGAATATTAGCAAAGAACAAGAAATAGGTTGCTTTGAAGTAAATCAAAACCTTTATGTCGCTTGTATCTCGTTTTGCATTGAGGGCAAGACTGATTGCCATCCTTGCGCTCATACTCGTAGCATGGCCTGCAAACTGGGAATGCACAGACATCACAGGCAATAAAGAGCTCCCCTTTTTCTGTAATGTCAACATTATCCCCACAGATCTGGCAAACATGACCCCCCAAGTTCTTCGAAGACTTCCCCTGCCCAATCCAAGCATCACAAATGTAAACTGAAGCCAAACAAAATACCATATTCTAATAGATACAATATTGCAACAATTGACAACCAAGGAAATATTTACTCCAAAATCAGAATGGCATGTTAAAAGATACCGTACTCCAGTGTTCTAATGATGTAATAAATAAAATAAGAAACAAGGTATATGAAGGATAAACAACTATAAAGCTTCGTACGGAAATACTAATACTAACCCCAATTTCTCCCGATTCCATTGCCCTTTACTCAGTAGAGCGATCAATCAATTGCAAACTCAACAATCAATCTCGGCCAGAAATGCTGCCACAGATCATAACTACAAAGTGTATGCGTAAGAACCTGCTAAAATCACAAAGTTAAGTTTCATTCTAACAAAATCCATAGGAAGGAGGATTAACACATAAATAAAATATTGAATCCCAGTAGCTTAGAAACACTAGCCAATTGGCTAATGCAAGCATAAGTAACCAGAGCGTAATGGAAAAAAATAATTATACAGTACATGTGTAGCTTATCGTTGAGCAACCCCCACAAACCAATAGTTAAATTTCGTTAGAATCAAAATGAATAGACAATCAATAAATATAGCAGATGAAATCGGACCTCAGAAATGAAATTTAACAGATGTGGAGGAAGTATTCAAGCCTTTCTTCACTCTGTCTCTTTGTAAAGGTAAAGATTTATATACAAAGATAAGAGATGGAGAGGGTGACTGATGCAAGTTGCTACAGCTGTTAGAGATATATAATTGATGAAAAAAATGCTTACGCGAGACTAAAGCGACATTGCTGCTGCTGCTTCTCACCTCTCGTCTCCACCGACACCGCCAAAACTACTGTTTCTGAAGATTAAATTACAAACATGGACCCCGCACTATTATTTGAAATGCACTTTTTGATATTCCATGAAAAACATGAACATTATTGGTCCCACCTAACTTTTGAAAACGGTGTCACAACTTGATAGACGGTATCCACAACTTGAAAGGCGCCACTAACCCATGTGTGATAATCGGGTCTTGGTTATCACCTGAGGTAATTTAATATGTGATTATTGAATGTATGATAAATTGTTATAATTGATAATGCGAGTACGTGTATTCTCATGTATGAAAAATGTATGCATTATATGAATGCATGAGTTTATGAAAGTATGCATGATTATGAATACGTATGTATGCATGAGATTGTATGTGTGTGTGCATAAATATATTCGTATGCATGGATTGTGTATACATGCATGCATGAATATTAAATTGAGGTCATGCATGATCCACTAGCCGACTTTCTTCTTTTGGAAAGGGTATATATACCAAGTGAGGTTCATAAGTTAAGCTTCTTGCCATTTTGGAACTTGAGAGAAGAGATTATGTGCGGATTGCTTGCCTATTTGGAATCTGAAGTTGATTCATATTTGCTAATTGCATCAGGTGAGTGGTTTTAACATCTTAATGCATATGAAACTCATCTTCTGTATATTGAATTCTGTTTTGACTTTGAAAACATGTTGATCGGATTAAGTACATATTCGATCATAGTATTGACCGGATTGGAACTATACGGTCATAGTATTGACTGGATGGAATGTTGGAATGTTTTTGAATTTGTGAATCCAATCATTGACTTGACCAGAGAAGAATGAGTCTGGTTGAAGAGTTGACTGGATTAGAATCTATCCGACCAGTGTTGTCCGGATTGAAGCTTGTTCGGTCATAATCTTGACCAGAGATAGGTAAGTACGGCCATGAGTTAGCCGGATATGAATTTAGTGAAGTGTCCTTATTTGAAGTGTTGTCCGAATATGAAGTCCGGCCAAAGCTTGACCGGACTTTGGGGGTTGACCGGATATGAAGTCCGGCTGAAATCAATTTTTATGGCCGGATAAGTTAATGAATATTTTATTCAAAGTTGGATTATGTTAATGACATATTATTCTTTCTAAAATGATAAAGAAAGAGTGTTCAATGTTTTATTTTAACACTGTTTCTGGTTAAAAGTATAGATGATGTTCCATTAGAACGTTTGTGACTTCGGTCTGTCCAGATTGGAAATAATCTGTAAATTTTGATGAGAAAATAAGGGTGACATATCAAGTAGATGTGTACTTTGAGATAAGGGTGGCATATCAAGGAGACGTGTACTTTGGGATAAGGGTGACATATCAAGGAGAGGTGTACCTTTGGATATAAGGGTGACATTCGTGTATATGTTTATTATTAAACCCCATAATTCATAAAGTGAAAAAGTAATGAAAAACAATAAGTGATGAAGAACTAGAAGACCGGTGAAGACATCAAGGCATAATTGGCTAAGTCTGGAGAACAACCAGAGGGCCGATGAACAACCAAGGATGCGATGGAAAAGAGCATCTTCATTGCCCCTCTTGTCAACAACACTTAGAGAATTCTTCAACAATTCAACCAGAGGCATACGATGAAGATTTAAAGATAAGGTATGATTCATCATACCATGGAAGACAGCTGGAGATGACAAGTTGTGTGTCCATAATCACTGATCAATCTTCATATTAAGCTCACATCAATGGCAGATTCATGGATTTAACAGTAAGAACACTATGAACATTGAGAGAGAAAGTCAAACATGTAAATCTCAGTCAACTCTCTATTATGAATGAATATTACAATTAAGCTCCTCTCCTACTAATTACAAAGATTAAACCATATTTATATGGTCAACCTAACTAACAAAGTCAAAGTCAAACTAGTCTAAGAAAGTCAAACACGCTGACTTTACAATTATAGACTAAAATTAATMTTTYAAGACGAATACAATTAATACTGATTTTTCAGTCCTAACACAAGTCGACAACTAGACTTCAAGTTTATCTTAATATTAAAGCTTATCCATAGTTTAGATAAACATTATCTGTTAATAAAAGATTAGCTAAAAAGTCTCAATAGATAGTTATCTTCTAATTAGCTTACTAGTATAAATAGGTGATTAGGCCTATTGTACTAAATGTCTCTTTTGACATTTTTTTATTAATAAAAGTGAAATCTTTGACGCTCAAGATTGTTCTTTAATGTTCATAATTTATTCTTGAGTGTTCTTCACTTTGTTCATTAAAACACTATAATTTGGTTATTCTTAACTCAATTATTAGTGTTATTGAGAGATATGAGATCAACAATTGGTATCAGAGCTAATTGATTGATTTTCCAATCAAAACGATCATCTAAAATCTCTCAATATTTTTTCTCTCTCTTCAAAACGTAAAATATTTCTCTTCAAAAATTCTCAATGGCCAACTGGAATTCTGCGTATAGTGTTGGCT
>NW_020200791.1:107782-109876 GCF_001531365.2 Cynara cardunculus var. scolymus
TACAAGATATGATCTTTAAAGAATCTTCAGAAAACAAACTTCAGTAAACTATTGTGAAAATGATCTTCACATTCAATATCTCTCATTCTTTAATGATCTTYAGTCRCACTTCTTCTTTTGAGTCTTTTGCCAAATTCGAAGTTACTCCCCCTTGATCTTTGCATCAAATCCCCTTTAACAATGTTCGGAAATGAATATTTCATTCATATTTAACAAATGCTATGCTGCTGTTTTTCTTGTTCACACCAACAATTTCTGCTAGTTGCTGTGTATGAATAAAAACATCTGAGTAACTGTGTAAGCAGTTTTAAAAAAAAAACAGCCTTAAAAAAATTAGGAAACAGCAATGAATGATACAAAATGAAGCTGCTGTAGCACTAGCACTACCTGTTGCTATGATCTAAATTTGACCAATGCTCGAAGGAACAAAATAATAGAACTGGCAGTGCTAACACTTCATTCACTCTTTCTGACTCTGATAGAGTTTCTGCCCAAGGTAGCGAATCCTTGAGTCAATATCTCAAACAAAAAACCAGTGACACTTGCAGCACACAGCAGGGAGATGCTTTTAGTACCCCTACTTTTAAACCGATTCCCAATGCATTTGTTGCTAAATGATCTCTGGTCACTTGAGTATGACTATGCTGTTTGTAACCTGCAAGCAGGTTACAAAAATTAATACATGAAAGATATTTGTTACAGCACATCAGTCAATATACATCATTCAATAAGCATGAACTAAATCACACACTCATTTAACCACACAGCCTTTTAAATCAAACAAGGTCACTTGAGCTTGAACCTTAAACCTGTCAGTTTCATGAGACTAAACCTGTCAAACAAACCTCACCAATCTCAATCGATATTTGACAAGATATTGAACAAATTACCCAATTGAATCAAGAAATTACAAACAATCAAGAATCTGGGTAAAATTGATTGAGCGGTTTAGAAGTCCGCTCAAAATTCTTCAATTTACAATTCTAAGTCCTAAACCGCTTACTAATCCGGTTAAGGGATGATCGGTATACATGAATACCGAACAATCAAAGATGAAAGACTTTACTGTTTAGACAAATCCACTTCCGCTCAAATTTGATCGTGTGGTATGAGATTTAGAATACCGCTCAAGAATTGAAAACCTAACCTGAAATCAACCGGTGTAGCTTAAACCGTTCAAGAAATCTTACCTGCTGAACGAATCAGAACCCTAATCCGGTGAAGTGATGACCGGTGTAGATGAATACCGGTTGAAATACCGGTCAAGAGATGATCGGTTTACCCTTAGCCGAGAGATCGATTGAAGCCTTGAAGCCAACAGGAGAACAATCCGATCAAAGATCCTGCGGTTTATCCTTGGACTTGAAATCAATTGAAGTTGTATGCGGTCAAGTGATTTAGAGAGTTGAAATCAATTGAAGGAGATGATACCGGTCAAAGGATGGGCCTTGGATATGGGCTAAAAGAGTTGGGCGATTTAAAAAAAAACAACTTAAAACATAAAAACAGATTAAAATCTATCAAAAACACAAAAACTAAAAGAAATTTTAAAAAAAATGGATCAAAACACTGATTTACAAAAAAAATTAAGAACACGAAAAAAAATTTAAAACACAAAAACCCGATCAAATCTTGATTAAAATTGATCAAATCGTAAAAGTTTGTGAATAACAAAGATTCACAATACGATTTCGAACATATTGATCATGTTTTTAACATCAAAACACAAGATTTTATGGAAAAATCGGATCAAAATAAAAAAAAAAATGTCAAGAACACGAAGAACACGAAAAACAAAAAAAATTCAGAAAAAATTCACTTATCTGATCGATTTCTTCATCTGATTTCTTGCATCCTGCTCTGATACCAATTGTGTGTCCACAATCACTGATCAATCTTCATATTAAGCTCACATCAATGGCAGATTCATGGATTTAATAGTAAGAACACTATGAACATTGAGAGAGAAAGTCAAACATGTAAATTTCAGTCAACTCTTTATTATGAATGAATATTACAATTAAGCTCCTCTCCTACTAATTACAAAGATTAAACCATATTTATATGGTCAACCTAACTAACAAAGTCAAAGTC
>NW_020200791.1:112951-118732 GCF_001531365.2 Cynara cardunculus var. scolymus
CAAGATGGGTATGCTAAATCTCACCACTTAAAGGCAATTTATATATATTTAAATCAGAGATTTTCAATATCTCATGGTTATGCCTACGAGTGATACAAAGAAGTTAGCCATAATCATGAAGATTCTCCAAACCAGTGTCTCTGGTTCTAAAGACCAGAGCCTCTGGCCATGAAGAAATCTTTTAATATGGCTTAAAAAATTTCATTGCCTTTGGAACCAGAGACCTCTGGTCCAAAGCATACACTTGGAAATTTTTACCAAGTATTCCCCTACTCACCAGAGCCTCTGGTTATATAGACCAGAGCCTCTGGACTCCAATTCTTTGAGACCAGATCCTATTTGGTCTCAATCTTGGACTTGGGTATTCATGCATTTAATCACATCTTTTTACATCACCCTTTGGACCCAGAGCCCCTCTGGTCCAAAGCATATACTTAGTTTTCTTCACTAAGTATTACCTTTTCAACCAGAGCCTCTGGTTCCGAAATCCTTTGAAACCAGCGATATCTGGTTTTCATCTACGACTTGGCATACACCACACCCTTCTTTCATCAAACCCTAGGATCTTTACACCAACCAGAGCCTCTGGTTCTAACGACCAGAGCCTTTGGATTCCAGAGCCTCTAGATTCATACTCTTTGCAACTAGAGCCTCTCTGGACCCAAAGAGTTTCCCTCTTCTCACTTCACATAGACTTAATCATATTTTCATACTTCATCTCATCGTCTTTGTTACCAGAGCCTCTGGTTCTAAAGACCAGAGCCTCTGGACTCAAAGCCTTTGGAACCAGAGCCTCTGATTCTAAAGACCAGAACCTCTGGATTTAAAGCCTTTGGAACCAGAGCCCCTCTGGTCTCAAAGACTCAACCACTATACTCTTTCCCATACCCTTAACCATTTTCTCATACATCTTTCTCCTTGACTTTGCTACCAGAACCTCTGGTTCTAAAGACCAGAGCCTCTGGATTCATTGTCTTTGGATCCAGATCCCTTATGCATATCCATTTGCATACTTAGCCATATTTCATACATCATTCCGTCATCCTTTTCAACCAGAGCCTCTGGTTATATAGACCAGAGCCTCTAGTCACCACATTCATACTTTTTATTGGTTCAAGGGGGAGTTTTTAAAACTCAACCAATATACATGCATCATTTGAGGGGGAGCTATTCATTCTTCATGAATATCCATTGCATGCATATGCATTTATCATATCAGAGCCTCTGGTTCCACTATCCAGAGACTCTGGCCATCTAAATGCCAAATAATAAACCAAGTATCAAACCAGAGCCCCTCTGGTCTTACATACTGGATTGAACATGCTTAAACAGAGCCTATGGTTTGTCATCCAAGGCTTCTTAATATGCAATCCAACATTCCATTAATGAATTCCTTCATTGATATCCAACCAGACCACGTCTGGTTCCCCACAAAATGAGTTTTGCTCAACTAGAACTCCTCTAGTTACAAGACAAAATCATTTTTCAATAAACCCATCTTAATTGAATTTTTTTTTGAGATTATATGAAATTGCAGCTTTTGTGACTAAAAACTATACAACATGGGTTTTTAGAAGACCAAAACTTCGTAATTTGTATTAATCTTACAATTAGATGGATTTTTTAACATCATTTTTGGATCAATACTTAACGAGATATTATTTGGAATAACTTCTTATTTCAAATAATCCATACGTCATTCTAACACGCGCCTGACACCATATACAGCTTGTTCCCCATACACCTTTTCAACTTTCCCCTTCCCTAAGCCCGCCTTGACATGTGTCCTCCAACATTAATGGCACGTACAATCAAGACGGCTCACGATCTTCAAATCAAATCGTCAATTACCAAACCGCCAAAACTTTTTCATGATTATTTCAATATAATAATCAAGAAACCATTTCCAATTCTCCACCCCACCCCCCACCATCTCTCCACCTATAAATACCTTTCTTCTACCTTCATTATCTCTTCACGCTTACCAAAACCTGTAAATAGCATTTGACGAATAAAAAACCTGCAACTTCCTCAACAATGGCCTCCTCCGCCTCCCAGAATCGAACAACAATGACAGTAGAGTTCAATCCACCGGCGCCGACAGCCGCGCTATCGTGTTCCTTCCCATGAAGCCAAACAATCACGCTATTGAACTAAGAAACACACTGTTCGACGACCGATTTGCAGTCATGATCGAGTTCTTCAAGAACTGTATTCTTCTTCCTGCCCTGACCCTTGTTGACACCGGTATACCACTAAAGTACGTTCAACAGTACAGGCAAACATGTGAGTTTCACCCCGACAGCCATGGAATCATGGGGGACATGGATGCCCCAAACAATATGATATGCTCGCTCAAAATATCGCATGCTAAAGTTTCTCGAGTTTTGTGCATTCCCACTCGACGGGAGCTTGGAATTGCAGAATATGACGAACCACCCTCCACCGACGACATCCTACGCTTCGTTAAAATGCTAGGTTACAATCGTGACCTACGCAACGTTTCAAACTTCAAACGTCAATTCCTCCCGCCGATGTGGAACATGTTTTTCTCCATCCTCAACAGGGCCCTCACATGCAAGCTATGGTCATTGGACCAAGGGAACATCAACATCATGACAATCATGTATGGGCTGTTCTTCAACCTCAACCTTGACTACGCCTTTCTCATCTACAATGAGATACACTCAGTGGTAGTCAAGAAATGCAAACTCCAAGCCGCTGGAAAGCCCTTATCTGCGGTTCTCTTCCCTCGTTTCCTCGCCCTCTTCATTGGGGACGCAATGAGGAAACATGGACTACCTCCTGAAGAGCCCTTCACTCCAGTTTACAAGATGCATGGCCATCGACCAACCCTATCGAAGGAGGGTTACACCATCAACCGCCCACTCTCAAGAGCTATGCTCAATGTCATTCCATCGACATATGAGATACGCCAGACCTATGAACGCTCTATGCTGTCCCAGGAACCGAGGGCAGCTACCCTAGAGCGACTAGAGCCGTCCCCCGTACCAAGCGAGGGAGCACATGAGACATCTTCATCGGATGATGAAGATGATGATGATGATGCTACTCATCGTGCCTCCCCTAGCCCTACTCATACAATTCCTCCACCCACTACCCAAAGGGCAACCACCACATCTACCCCTGGTGATGAAAGCCAAAGGGGTATTGAACAAGGACGGCCTAGTCCAATCCCAACCCAAGCCAGCCATCTAGAGGCCATTCTTCGGGCCTCTGGAGATGAATCAGTCGAGGAACCCCATATTCCATCACCCCTCTCCCAACAGAGAGGTGATGAAGAAATAAGAGCCCCTTCCCCTCAAGGCTCGACACAACCAATCACACACTCAGAAGCATGTGTTGCTTCTGACATTGATACACCTCACGATCGTTCAGAGCGATCTTCTTTTCCTGCACATTCCCCTTCGATATTTGATCTATCGAAGGGGACACACATTCGCTTCACTTACCCGGCCTCTGAAGCCGAGGAAGAGGAAGCTAATGTCACAACATCACGAGATAGCTCATCTCTTGAGGGCTATCAAGGACATGATGGAAGTCCTTCTAGGCCCACATTTTCACAAGGCCATGAAGGCGCCTCTAGAATAGAGGCCCAACCTGCAGCATCCGTTGCTGTAGGGGTTACCCCCATTGCAGACCTGGTCACAAAGGCCGAGTTCCAAGCCTTTGTCGATTCAGTTATCCGGTCCTTGGAAGACCTTAAACTCATCATTCAAAAGATTGTTGACAACCCACCCTCAACCGATAACACCGACCTTCAACAATCCCTTGCAATCCTTCAACGCCACCTCTCCTAGTTTGAAACCCAAACCCGAGACAACACAACACGTCTCCAAATGCTCCAACAAACCATCACCCAACACCACAACACGCATCCTCCCTTGCCACCCAAAGAAACCAAATACTCATCTACTCCATCGCCACCCTCACGGCCCAGGCAACTGAGGCCGATGAGAACCTTACCTACATCACCATCTAACTACACACCATCCTACAAAACCTTAACACCCTACCAACCTCCATCATGTCCCACATCCCTCAACAAGCCCCACCTCAATCCACTTCATCTATCGATGAAACCCTTACCTCCCTTACCCACCAAATGGCCACCATACAAACCACCCTCACCCAACTCCCAGCCACAATACTTGCCCAAATCCCCTAGCCTACTCCACCCGACCTCCCTCTGCAGGCCCATCCTTTGATGAAGCCTTCTCCTCATTCACTGCAGAGGTGAGAAATCTGATCACCAACCTTCCCATCCCTCCACCTACATCGACCACCACCTCCGTGCCACCATAAGCCTCATCTTTAAGCACAGAGTTCACAACCAGAGCTGATCTGAGGGCTCTGTCCAAAGCACTTGTCTCATCTTTCTATGAGATAAGTGCCAAATTCATTCATCGCGCCATTCATCTGACCAGGGTTCTCTCCTAGAGCCGCCGACAAGCAGTCCTGAAGGCGTGTCTTGCGTCCTTCAGGAAGGACAAAAAGAAGAAGAGAAGCAGAGTATCTTGCTCCAGCAGCCACCATCACAAGAGGCCACGACATGAAGACCAAGACCCCGATGATAAAGGTCTTAGACCTCATAAGGGGGAGACACAGGCCGCGGCTGCACAACAAATGGAATCCGCTGCACCACCACCACCACCACCACCACCACCATCACAAACACAACCACCACCCTCAACCGAAGGAACCCAAGCAAGGGAACCAGAGGCTCTTCCCTCTAAAGATGTATAAAATGTACATGTTCCCTTCGCTACAACCCCAGAACCCATCGTGTTGAGTTCCTCAACCGATGAAAACCCAACCTCCCCACCTTTTACTCCATCACCTACACCAAACCTACCCTTAACTCCTTCACCAACTCCTCGCACCAAAGAACCCTTCACCTTATCCATACAACCAGAACCAACAATAATCCAACCTTCATAACCCCAACAACCTCAAACCCAAATAGAACCCCATGAACCAGAAACCACCCAAACCGAAACCAATGAACCAGAACCAACCCAAGTCGAATCAACCCAACAAGAAACCATACCTTCACCAACACATACACAACCCTCAACTCAACCACCTGTGGTGCAAGCGTATATTCCCTCTTCATCAAGGCAACCTTCATAGAGTCTGGTCGATGAAATTATACAAAACATGGAGTCGATGCGGAGCCGTCCAGAGTTGCCACCCAGGAAACCCATTATGATGGAAAATATCCATCAACACTTGTATCACGACCGCGATGAAAGTTTGACCATCAATCCTCCGATTTTATTGCCAGAGTCCATGGACCTCCTATACCATAGGTTTATTAGACAGACCACCCAAGCACCCTAGGCTGTCTTCTCAAACAATGGGATAAAGAGGGTCATGGATCTAAAAGTGAGGACCTTCGCCGATAGAGCCATACGATACATCGAGTTCACAGTGGAAAGCGCACATGGTCAAATTAGCATGTTCAACGAAAATGACCTCATCAACTTCAATCCCTATGACTTGATCGAACTTTATGCATACACGGCTCAGCGATAGGATCATGGCATCAGATTTGGGATGGCGAACAGAGCGGTGGTGAGGACAATGGAGACCCTGGTAAACCATCGAGCCAAGAGTGATTTTGAAATTGCTCTTCGCTTAGGCATCAAAAGACTCTCCTGCACTCCACCAAATGAAGACTTCCCAGGCCTGCAGGAGAAGAGATCTTCCTCAGTCTTAACTCAACCCGAACTTGGACTTGTTTACAAGAATGAGTTC
>NW_020200792.1:0-24280 GCF_001531365.2 Cynara cardunculus var. scolymus
TTTACATCATGACGCATTGCGCGGGAAGTTGAATATATATCCTGATATAACCTTTTAAATCTTTTCAAATATATATCCTGATAGAACAAAATGGTCTAATAGTTTTTATCCGTAATCTATATGTCCGTTTACATCTTTTCAAAATTTCACATCCCGCCGCATTGCGTGGGTACACTACTAGTTTATTTAAAAGGCCAACAATTTGACAAAAATTGAAAAAAATTCAAAACATAAACTAAAAGAAAGTATTTTCTCCTTTCAACTTTATCTTTTTACAATTTTATATTTAACCATTTGAACTCATTAGATGTTAAGATTAATACTTCTTATTATTGGCATCTAAAATAGGTCTCAGTAGTGGCAGGCTAAATCTCGGTAAGTTTGGTTTGGGTGCCATTAATTGGTGGTGTAGTCTGAGTTAGAATTTTTGGAGGTGATATCATTCTTTTGAAGATAACAGACTTTAGTGGTGGTGGTAACCTCCAACTTAAATTTAGTTCTTAAAATGAAGTCATAGTACTCAGATATTCATCTTGATCTTCATTATTTTTGTAATCAATGGTACTTCTTGCGGTGAACATTCATATTTTGAGTAATTTACAGTATTTTAACCGTTGTTGAATTTCATTGTTATTTTCAAAATTCAACTTGTGGAAAATCCTTGAAGATTCATATCTACAATAAGCTTTTGTGAAAAACTTTCAATTAAAAACTCAATTTCAGACTCTTAAACAGGGAACTTTAAGTGTTACAACTTATTGTGATTATGTTATAAAATTTCAGATTCTTTAAGATCTATTGGAGAGAACATTTCTGATTATGATTTGATGTTGCAAACGTTGCAAGGTCTAAATTCAATATTCAATGCTTTTTTGTTCTAAATATTGAAATTTTTGAACATATTCCAAGTTTTGCTCAACTCAAATTAGACTTCTTGCATATAAGCAATGATTGAGTAATCAGAGTGAAAGTTCAATTCCAATATCTGCGATGAACACCTGTATATTTTACACCACCACATCTTGTGTCAGGAAACAAGAAAATACGAGTGGTTTAATTTTTCATATTTGTCTCAATCCTGGACATGAAGCATCTTGGTGTAACTTTTGTTACACTTTTGTTGAAGGAAGAGGTGGTGGCAGAAACAATGGTGGCCAAAATTGGAAGGGTGGTGGTCCATTTTCTTCTCGTTGTGGATCTAGTCGTAGAAATTGGAGATGATACAATAATCAAGATAATGAAGGAGGTCGTAATACTCACAATGCACATGTTGCACAGTCGCAGGCAGTGTATCCTGGAGGAATCCCTAGTTTTGGACAAAAATGAATGGAACCCTAGAAATTCTTTTTGCGAGAAATTAAGTGAAACAAAATCAATTAACTCGAAGTCATTGTCCCAGATCAGATACAATCTGAATTGTTCTCAACAAGGTCCACATGATTTTCCATTTGGGTCATCTTGTAATCCAACAGGCTTTGCTACTGGACCTGGTTTTGATAAACAAATTTTTGGGCCAAATATGTCAAATATCGGATCTGGATTAAATAATTTTTTTGGACCTAAACATTTTGGATAGTAGGTTTCACATCAAGCAAATTAATTCTGTCACCCATGTTGGTCATTCTATTGTTACCTTATCGAAATGCAAATTAATTTTGAAAAAAATGAACTTTTGGTTATGAGTCTCACTAAAAATTTGTTACCCATCACTCAACTAGTTCGTGATAATCCATTTCTTATTATATTCTCATCTAATGGTTTGTCTGTTCAGACCATGACAGAGATTCAGCTACACCACATTTTCTTGATCAACACAATAATTATTTTCTATCTAACACCATGCCAAGAGATCCTTGGCATTCTCGACTATGTCATCCATTCAATTACGTGTTTACGAACTTTTGTGTCCCTGTATGTCAAATAAATCAAAAGGAAATAATTGTCATGAGTGTAGTATATCAAGAAGTTCATTCATTCCTTTTCATGTGTCTGTATCTCGGAATATTACTCAATTACATGTTATATATTCTGATATACGGGGCCTGCTTCATTTGTTTCACATTTCGTTATTTTACCACATTTATTGACGATTTCAACAGGTTCACTTGGATTTACCTGTTAGCATATTGTTCTCAAGCATTGGATTTTTTTAGTCACTTCAAATCTCAAGTTGGGAATCTTTTCTCAACAAAAATAAAATATTTTCAAAGTAATGGTGCATTCACTACACCAAATGTTGCCTTAGACAACAAATGTAAATTGCCTATGATGCTTTAGATACGCGAAGACAACAAATACTATTATATGTTGAGTCAATATCAAAAAGGGCAAATTTATTTCTGAGTCTGATATCATTCCTTGCATCATTTGTCCATACACACCTCAACAAAATGGTTTTGTTGAATGAAAAAATTGTCACTTGTTAGAAATTGCTTGAGCTTTACTTTTTCGTGCTCATTGCGCAATGATTTTTGGTATGATGCTCATGCTAGCTACTGCTGCTTTTTTGATAAATCGTCTTCCATCTCATGTATTGTCACATTCCTCTCCATATGAGCTATTATTTCATCAATTGCCACATAACACTAGACTTTGCACCTTTGGATGTCTATGTTATCCCTTTCTTAGAGATATTCGTGATGACAAGTTATCTCCAAAGTCGATTGCTTGTACATTGATTAGATATGCTCCTTCTCACAATGGTCATCTTTGTTATGATCATATGACATTAAAGACATACACATCGCGTCATGTTATATTTTATGAGATGACATTTCCATTTCAAAATCCTAACAATCTGCACTTCACTCAAATGGAACCTGGACATTAGTTCCTACTCCTCCTTGTGCGAATATTGTTGGGTGCAAATGGGTATTTCATATTAAGAGACATCCCAATGGTACTGTTAGCCGTTACAAAGCATGTTTAGTTGCTAAGGGATTTTTTACAGACTGACGATGGGGATTATGATGAAACTTTCAGTCCAATCGTTAAGCTTGCTATTATTCGATTATTCTTTCAATTGCTTATTCTCGTAGTTGGGAAATACGAAAAATGGATGTAAATAATGCATTTTTACGTGGTGACTTGATTGAGACTGTCTATATGACTCAAGCTGAGGGGTTTGTTGATCCCGATTGACCTCATCATGTTTGCCTTCTCAAGAAGGCTTTATATGGTCAGAAGCAGGCTCTTCATGCTTGGTTTTCTAAGCTTTCCACTGCACTTGTGGGTTTTGGATTTGTGCAATGTATTTCTGATAATTCTATATTTATCTATTGTATGCCTGTCACTATTATTTATACGTTGGTATATGTGTTTATGTCTTGGTATATGTTGATGATATTATCATTACATGCAGCTCTTCTCAATTTATTCCTGAGTTGATTTAGAAACTTCACACTTGGTTTGCTTTGAAAGATTTGGGGATACTAAACTATTTTCTTGTAGTTCAAACTACTTTTACGGACCATGGCTTGAATTTAACACAACAATCTACTTCAGCGCACTGGCATGAGTCAGTATAAACCCTTGTCCTCTCTGGTTTCTCCTGGCAGATAATTGTCTCAGTATTCAGGTATCCTATTAGATGATCTGTCTTTGTATCGAAATATAGTTGGTCCTTGCAGTATTTGGTTCTCACTCGACCAAATAGAGCACATGCACTCAGTAAAGTTTCTCAACTCATTGGATAATGGTCAAATGCATTTTACGATATTTGAGTGGTATGAGCACTTATGGCTTAGTCTTTTAGCTCATCCACGACTGTAACCTATGCATATGCTGATGCAATTGGGCCGACTATCCCAATGATATATCGTCGCTCTACCATCGGTCATTTTATTTTTCTTGGACCCAATCTCATTAGATGAAATTCCAAGAAACAGACTAATGTTGCTAGATCAAGTATAGAGGCAGAGTACGTACCGAGCACTTGCTCGAACTGTGGTCAAACTTAGATGGATTAGTTTTTTTCTATGTGGGCTTCATATTACCCTTCCTTGTGCTCCAACCTCATGGTCTGACAATCTTGGAGCTATATATCTTCCAGCTAATCTGGTTTTTCATCAACGTATAAAACATATCGAAATCGATCTTCATTTCATAAGGGACATGGTTTTGTCTCAAATGCTTTATGTTTGATACATGCTAACACTATTCAGCTAGAAGGCATTCTAAACAAGGGTCTTACTTCAATCTGGTTTTCTCATCTATGTTCCAAGTTTCACATTGCGTCCAACGTTAAGCTTTGGGATGTTAGAGTTGTATTATCATCTCTCAAGAAAGATCTAGAAGGGTCAAAGGTGTTAGTTGAAGTTGGTCAGAAAAGTAAAAAAGAGTAGGCATGTGGTTAAAATTTTCTGTGTCTTGTACCATAAATAGAAGTGTTTTCCTTCCTCGTTGTAATGTTAAAAGTAATACAACAGCCCATAGTTTTCAGCTTCATTGCTTCTCTCTCTCTCTCTCTCTAACTATCTCTCTCTAGTGCTTTTACAAGTTTTACGTTACAAAAGTCTCGAAAATAACCCCATGAAAATTCGTCACGAAGGTGTTCCGTCGAAAAGTCCTTGTAAAAATCCCTCGAAAATCTGTCGAAAATACAAACAAAATGGTCAACTTTGGTTGAACATGCTACGTTAAAGAGCTTTTCTCTGAAATTTTGTAATCTTACCCAATAATAATCGACGGAAATGTCTAAGATGCCCATTTGTTTTATAGTGAAAGTTAAATGTATCATTATTAATATATAAACATATGTTGATAGTTTTTGGAATATTAAATATATTAATATTTCAATAATATAATTTTTTTAATTAACCTGGATATCCAACCCACTATGCGAGCCGACTAATCTCAGGACGACCACCTGCTTTGTTTTGCATTGCAGATAGGCCGGAATCACCGTATTTGAACATCCGTGGCCACAAGAGGATTTTTATTATGAATAATTTATTGGACATGCTATTTCTATAATAGCTTGTGTAATGCTTGCTTGAATCTTTGGTCTTGGCATCATTGATGTTGTTTACAAGTTCTACAAGCATCTAGGTTTTTATAATATTTCCTGACTCAAGGTTGAAACCTTGCAACTTATTATCAGTTTGCATGACACTTGTAATGGATTCTCGTACCCCTAACAGTATATATTGTTAATTAGAAAGAATCATCTCTCCACTCTCATTCTAGATTTTTTTGAATATTTCCATGCAGAAAGGTGACGATCAGCAGCAGCACAGCCTCACATCAAAGGAGGAGACATCAGAATATTCTCCCACTACATTTAGTAGCAATGAGGGTCCCACTTTTAGCGATATGGTAAAGGTGTTATCACAGGTAGATCTTCCTTCTCCGTCGTCGTCGGTGTCGCCGGTGCTAGCAACCTCGTGTACTGTAACCAGGGAAGATAATTTGATTACTTTCCACGAAGGTCAACCGAGTGGCACCAAGAAGGTTGATGAAATTGAAGTAAGATTATTTGAATCCCTTCGATGTTCTTGTAGCTGCATGAAGTATGAATATTGTTAATGAAGATGTGGTTTTCCAAAAGGCAGAAGTTAGGAAGCTTCTCATTGAACAGTCCATAATAGATCCGATTGTGCATTACTGTGGGATGGAGCTGGGAATAATTGGTCGTTTTTTTCAGGATTCTAGCAACCTAGTTGCACTTGTTCACTGTTTGATGGGCTTATTAAACTAGAAATTAAGCATTACTAACGTTTTCTATTATTTGCTCATAGGAAAATTGTAAACCGGAAGGGGAACAACTAAAAGATGGGCATGAAAATAGTCAAGAACCTGGAATGCAACGTGTGCCTCTCCAAACACGTAGTACAACGGTCAGACACGAAACAGTACCACTTCAATTAATTTGCATATAGCTGATGACTGCAGCCCTCTTGTGACAGTCATAAACATCTTCTTTATTGATTGTTTCTGCAAGATACATTTGTTGCATAGGTAAAATTTTGGCAAACACCATCGTGGTAGGACTCGGGGGGGGAGGGGGGGGGTTGAATTATAATATCATATTATTGTCATCATGAATCAATTAGAAACATGGAATTCATGTAATCATGATGCCGTATTGCCATTAGAAATTAGAATGGATAATCAATATATATAGTCTTGGGATCACGTGAGACCAACCTGTTTTTGTGAGACCATTTTTTTACACTTGAAATTTTACAGCAAAACGCGGTGAAGCATTGCGATGCTGTGGATGCTAACGCAATGTGATTTATGCCCAATGCTCTGAAAGTCAAGTGAAAAAATTCAACTAAGTACTGGTAAGAGTAACTATGACTCTCTTAAGGTAACCAAATGCCTTGTCATCTAATTAGTGAAACTTCACAACGTTTTCAAGTGTAAAAAAATAGTCTCACGGGTCTCACGAAAACAGACTAGTCTCACGTGAACCCAACCCTATATATATATGCATACATATATATATAGTAGTCACTACAACAAAATTGGCTTTATAGGATGCCTAGATTGTCTAATTAATCGTCCTAATATAATACTTTATATGACCAAAAAGCGTTACAATAGGTTTATAAAACGTTTTAACAAAAAATTTAGGATATTTTTAAAATAAAGTGGTACTGTTAACTATTTTTATAGGACATTTTTGAGAAATATTTTAGGAACTCATTTTTTTATAGGAAGCTTGTGTCTATATACATATTTTCAAATAATGTCATATAAAATAGCTAAGATGACACTTGATTTTAAAGACGTCTTATCAAGCTTGTTAAAACATCTAAGAATGTCATATAAACCTATTGTAACACTTTTAGGTAAAACGTTTTTTGATTTGGTAAGTCCTATAATGTATTTTATTAGGACGCTTGATCATTTTAGGTGGCCTATAAAACCAATCTTGTTGTAGTGAGTTGTGACATGCTAAATTTTCTCTTAACACTTGTTCAGAAATTAAAAAAAATGTAGCGCAACATGAAAAATCAATCTACTATTTATTGGGTTTCTAAAATAAAATATGCAAGTTCTTCTTTGGTGAGCTTTCAAAGTTGTTCAAGATTGTAGAATGCCACTTTAGAGTTTCAAAAATTAGTGCCTTTGCTGATTTTTAAAATACATATATCAATCAATTATACATTTGTATACAAGATTAATCGGTTCGACCCCCGAAATTTAAGCCTGTATGGTGCTCATAAGTTTATGACATTTAGTAGTCGAAACTCACACTAATTAATGTCATCTAAAGTTTCTTATTGCCACTTCGAGCTTTATATATATCAGGTTGATGAAGATGATGATCATGTAAAACTAATGCTTTCTGTGTACATTAATTGAGAGAGTGGAAGCCATGGAAAAGTTCAGTTACAAAGAAGAAATAATAAAGCAATATGAACCAAGACTAAATGAAAATTACCCCTGAACTGTCTGTAAACATTTACACAATATACAGCTAACGATATATGTTTTGTGCAGAGGGGCAGGAGCCAAGTACAGGAAAAGATAATAGCTCTCAAGACACTTGTTCCTAACTGCAACAAGGTTACTTTATTTTTGTCATGGTTGTACAAGGATTCCTTTGTATTCTTCATCCATCTTTCTACATTTTTTATTCTACTAAACTTACAGCCCTGCACAGAGAGACCAAGCGTCAATTCTAGATGATGCCATTGAGTATATCAAACACTTGCAAATGCAAGTGCAGGTACACACTCTCTATTTCTGTCTCTCGCTGCTAAACGTTTAGGAACCGAAACATGCTGTCACAAAAGTCTTGCCGGGTGGATTGGTAATCGCTAGCTGGCGGATCCAGTCCATCGCTAATTCCGCAGATGATTTTTTTTACGTCAATTAAATCGGAATTATACTCCAGAAATCGGCCAATGATTTATCAAATAACGAAATATAATCAGCTGCGGAATTTTGCTGGTTAAGTAAATTACAGGAGGATTTAAACTTTTTAATTCCTTTTAATAATAACCGGCAGATTTTCACCCAACAATCCCACAGTAATTTTGCCAGTATTTAAAATTTATTTTTCTGTAATTTACAAACATATAAATAAATATAAATGACACAAATGAAAATGTAAACATCATACATTCAAAATAAAATGACAAATATCCGATTAAAAATAAAAATTACAAATTAGATTAATTGTTCGGTTCATAAACAAACTATCCCACTGTGGATCACTCAACGGAAACTCTGACTGCGTTAACTTGTCGATCAATGACCGCTCTCATCCATCTCCTTCTTCCTTGTCTCTTTCGCCACCCGCCTTCATGTTTCGCCTCCTCTCGCATTCTCAACTCTTCAATTTGGGTCTCTAATGCTTCAACCTACATATATAATACAACACAAACGTAATTAGTAAACATAATATTAGAATAAGACATCATAATGAAAAAAGAGTACGAACTCGAAGATTAGCAGACGACCTAGCGCTAGCATCACTATATGACCCAACACAAACATGGGATCTAACTTATACTTGAAATAGAACAGGCGGCCTTTACTTGCTCTTGCACTGCGTGTTCTACTTCAGATCAACGGGGGATAAGCACTAGCATCCTCCACATACCTCCTACTAAGATCATTTGATAATGATCCCGTAACCATAAGAAGATTGCAAGTGATTTTCAAAATTTCGTCAACATAACAGCTGTAAATTATCGGACTCAAAAATTAAAGTTAAGCAATCTTTATGTTTGTCCAACAAATGACAATTCAAACTAGATATATAAGACGGATTAGAGTTAAATAAATCATAATGTTTGTCTAACAAATAACAACTCAAACAACATATATACGACACATTAATATTAAACAATCCTAATAATGTTTGCTCAAAGAACGACATGGAAAACTAGATATATATACGATGGGTTAAAATTAAACAAACCTAATCCATCGATGATTTTAAGTAAAAAAAAAATTACAATTATCAACGGATTACTGACTAGTTTTAAATTAATCCTTCGGTGATTTTAAAAGGAAAACAAATCTTAATTATTTCACGAGTAAATTACGTTTTTAGTTCCAGTGGTTTGCTAAAAATTATGGATTTTGTCCTTAGTGGTTTTAGAATTTTGGTTTTCATCCATATGGTTTTCAATTCATTTATATTTTCTAATAATGTTTGCTCAAAGAACGACATGGAAAACTAGATATATATATATACACACACACACGATGGGTTAAAATTAAACTCCTAATCCATCGATGATTTTAAGTAATAAAAAATTACAATTATCAAGGGATTATTGATTGATTTTAAATTAATCCTTTGGTGATTTTAAAGGGAAAAAAAATTCTTAATTATTTTACAAGTAAATTACGTTTTTAGTTCATGTGGTTTGCTAAAAATTGTGGATTTCGTCCTTGTGGTTTCAGAATTTTGGTTTTCATCCATATGGTTTTCAATTCATTTATATTTTCGTTCATAAGGCCAAAACAGTACACTTAAAGGGGGTGTTTGGTTGGAGGTATTAGAAGGTAAGGAATGAAAAAGATACTCATTAATAATGCTTGGTTCAAACAAGGAATGGAAATGGAATAAAAGATGGTGTTTGGTTTCAGAGAATTAATCAATCATTATAATAGATTTAGGTCAAAATCATTCCTCCTCAATTTGGCAGGAATAAAAAAAATTCACGTTCCTTTGAAAAACCCTTTTCTCGTTCTCTTCTTCCACTTCCAGTCTTCATTTGTGAAACCCTAACCCCACCCCTAACATAGCACCTCCAAATACAAAGATGATTTCGATTTTGAGTGCCCTCCTCGACAGAGCTCTGCTTCCCTCTTCTACAAATCTAAAGAAAAAAAGTTCTCGAAATCAAGAAGATGAAAATCTCGGTCTTGAGTGCCCTCTTCGAAAACTCTGGTTCCCTTTTCGACAACTCTAAAGAAGATGAAAATAAAGATCTCAAAATTAAGAAGATGAAGATCTCGATCTTGAGTGCCCTCTTTGACAACTCGGGTTCCCTCTTCGACAACTCGGGTTCCCTCTTCGACAACTCTAAAGAAGATGAAGATCTTGTAATCAAGAAGATGAAGATCTCGATCTCGAGTACCCTATTCGACAACTTTGGTTACCTCTTTCCCTATAGATATTTCTATTTGGTGTTTTGGAGATGCTTGATGTGTTGGAGATGGAAATGTGCCATAGGAAGAGGAAGATATGTGTTGTGATGGAGATGAAGACTGGATTTTCTTTTCTTTTGACATTAGGAATGTAATGGAATCCATGATAATATAATACGATGAGATGAATATAATCATTCCCATTCTATCTCATTTTCATTATTAATTCAATTTTCATTCCTTAAAATAGACCAAACACCCCTTACGTATGAAAGACTAAAATAGAAATGAATTGTAAACCATAGGGACGAAGACATCAATAAATTTTAAATTATAAGGACGAAAAAGGTAATGAACTATAAACCATAGGAATGGAAAATGTAATTTCAAAACCATGAGGACAAAAATAGAAAATTTCAACAAACCACAGGGACTAAAAACGTAATTTATATAATTATTTAATTATTCAAATTCTGTTGGTAACTAAAGGAAATTAAAAAATTAATAATTTAATTAAAGATTATGGATGGAGTTTAATTAATTAATTAATTACTTAGTAAATAGAAATATGTTGGTAATTATAAAAGTTTTAGAGATTTAATTTTTGACTAAAATTATAGACGAATTTTGAAGATTTAAAAAATTAAATATTCTTGTATTTTATTGGAGGATTTCCGACCAAAGTCAACAAATACGGGAAAAATGGGAGATTCATGGATCTGTCAATGATCCACTCATAATCCGCCACTAAGGTGAAAGTCACTTTTCTATTAGTGTCTCTATCTATCTATCATCTATCTTTCACATATACACAAAAAACTACAAAGTTGTTTTACTTAACCGTTTATATACTGTTATGATTCGAGTTGAACCAGATGATGCAATGCACGGGAGTTACTGCTATGTCGCAAGGTTTTTATATGCCCGCATTTCAAGGACCATATCTTCCTCCTTACTTAACCATGAGACCACCGATTGCAGTGGATTACAACATGAGAGAATATGAAAACTATTTTAATTTCGGCTTTCCTATGTTACCACCTTTCCCAACCAGATTCAATCCTTATGTGCCACCAACAGAGGTGGCCGCAAGATAATCAGGGTTGCTTCCAATACAACTTCCATCACAGACATTTGAACAAGTGCATTCTACAACACTATCTTCACATACCATTATTAATCCAACAACCGGCTCCAAAGTTGGATCTCAGATCTCTTCTCAATCTTCTCATCATATGCCAGTGACGAGTCAGGTGAAAATGGCATTACTTATTCATGTTGCCTTTAACACACTCATGCTATATAATATCTTGTTCGATATATTGTTACCAAACATTTCAATTAGATTTGTGATATGTGCCTTTGAGAAAGAATGTCTATAGTTCAACCCTAATTTTTTATCCTTTTAATATCTTTTCAACGATGAGCAAATCCACGCAGACCAAATTTGTCATAATAACTTGTAAGTGATGGGCAAGTCTGACCCGATTATCAATAGCCCAATAGCCCAAATCTTTTGCCCAAGAGTTAATTAGGCCCATTTGATACCTTCGTAATAGAACTCAGTTAGAAGATAGGGTAGTAAGTTAGAGAGCTAAAACATAACACAAAATTATGCTTCCTATAAGAATAACAAGAGAGGTCGATTTCTTGAATATAATACAAGCTCTCTATTTTGGTGAGGATGTAAGCGTTTATGTTGAATCACGTAAATCTCTCTTGCATTGTCTCTACTTTTATTTTCTTAATTTAAGTGCTAGTTTGATTGTGATTTCTTAGTTTGGATTCAACTTGCTAACCTAGAGTGAATATGATCAGAATCTATATTTTCTATAATCTAGTTTGTTCTGTTGGGTATTTCAAAGTAACTAACAATTGGTATACGAGCCTAATATCATATTTGGGTGTTAAAGTTCCTATTTAAGGTATTTAGGATGGTATGTTGTCTAATGTACACAAGGTGTATGATAAAAGTCTTGAGAGAGATAAATTCTAAAACAAGTGGATAGATGGTGTCTACCGGTGGAACAGTTGAAGTCAGGAAGTATGGGTTATAGAAGTTCAATAGGAAGAATGATATTTCTTATTGGAGGATATAGAATAAATAAATAAATAAATTGCTAATCTAACAAAAGTTACACAAGGCTTGGTGAGTAAGGAAAAAATCTCAATCATATGTCCGATAAGGTTTGGGATGAGTTAGATCATGAAGCACGAGCATTGATCATTTTATGCCCTCAAAGTGATGTTGCTCTCTTGGATGATAATGGCGATTCTGAGGTTGTGGTGAAGCAAAATTTGGATGAAATTTTCTTGGAAAAAAACTCTAACAAATAGGATCTACTTGAAGTCAAAGTTGTTTATTTGCAAAATGGATGAAGGTTCACTAATCCAAGAATACATCAATAAATTTAATATGTGCACATTAGATTTGAAGGGCATTGATGTGAAGGTAAAACATGAGCATTAAACACTTCTACTACTTTTTCGTTGTCAAAGTCTTGTGAGAATCTTGTAGTTCTTGTGGATGACAGTCTGATGATGAATGAGACTAGAACGTCAATTCTAGTGAATGATCTTTACTGTATTTCAATTGGTGACACATAAGCCCTTATAATGGAAATAAACAGTAGGCGCAAGGAATGTTTGCATGAGGTAGAAGCAATGAGAAAGGAAAAGGCAAAGAAGGAAAATCTTGGTCAAGATCTAGACCTTTTGAGCAAAGGTGGTGTTTCAACTATGGCGAGCTCAAGCATTACAAAGCATATTGTCTTGACAAGAGAGTATTTTTGGAACAAAGAAAAGAACAACAACCACTATTAGAAATGGGAATATCACCGATGAAATTCACTGACAGCCGCTTTCTTTCAATGATTTCCGACAGATTACCAAGGGAAATGAGTATCCGACGACAATTTCTTATTGCGGTTGTAAATAAAAAATCAATGATGGATTATCGACAAATGCTAAAATAATTTATATTTAAATTTGTTATTAATTTTGCCGCTAATCCATAGATGATCACCTACGGATCACCGATAGATGATCAAATAATTTAATTTTTAATTTATTTATTAAAATATTATGGATCTGACACTAATCTTCAGGTGCACAACCTACTATCATCTTAGTGAGGGAAAACTTGATGTAAGAGACAAGATGGCAATTTTCTCGAAATATGCACATGGTGTAAAAGGCTATTGCCTTTGGTGTTTGCAAGATTCCATGTTTATAATCAATAGAGATGTTACTTTTTAATGAGAACTCCAAATAGCTTCTTCGAAAGCTATGGTGCTCGATACCTATGATATTGAGATGATCAAGTTTCACGTAGTTGAGATAAAACATAAAAGCCAACAAGGTTCTAGTAATGTTCCAGAGGAAGATCATAGCGATAATCATGATAGAATTGAACATCAGATGATTTACAAAGAAAATATACACGAACTAGAAGAACAAGAGCAAGATGATAGTTAGTTTTTCACTAGATCGATGCGAGTATACAAGAAAGTCCAAAAGTTATGATATAATCTACTGTTGAAGCACTGCAGGCAAGTGAACTTGGTTAAGTATGAACTTTTGATAGAGGAAGATGAGTCGACATACTCCAAAGAACGTATTTAGAACATCAATAGTAAGATTTGGAAGGTTGTGATGGAAGAACATATCTAATTTCTTCAAAAGAACCAAACATAAGAGGTGGGCTCATTGTGTGTATGGAAGAAAGCTAGTTTTTGTAAAAGGTTGTACAAGTAGAAAGAGAATCCTTCTGAGCTTGTTCATATAAGATATAAGGCAAGGCTAGTGGCTAAGGGGTTTGCACAAAGATAGATAGTGGGCTACAATAAGATCTTTTCTCCATAGTATCACACTTCCATTTGGGCGCTATTGAGTATTTTTATTTATACGGAATTGGAACAACTTGATGTAAAAATAGTCTTTTCGCACGAAGACTTGAATGAGGAAACCTATATGCATCAACTTGAGGGATACATGGTTGTGTATTTGGAATGTCAAGTATGTCTCTCGAGGAAATCACTATACAGATTCAAGCAATATCCTCGGTAGTGGTACTTCAAGTGTGTACCTTATGTTAGTGCAATTGACAGCTTGAGGTATGTTATGGTGTGAACATGTCGAGATGTGTCACAACTAGTTAGCATGTTCATGGCAAAACATGGGGTAGGCACATTAGGAAGCGGTGAAATGGGTCTTGAGATATTTGAAGAGCATGGTTTATACATGTTTATACTTTGGTGGAGATATGCTTCGAGTGACCAGGTTTAGTGGATTATATGACGTGGGTGATCTGGATATATTCCAATTTGCTACTTGTTATGTATTCAAAATACCTAGGGGTCTAGTTAGGTGGTGATCGATGTTACAAGCAATAGTGTCACTTTGTATACAAAACATCGAGTACATGGCTATGATAAAGGGAAACATTATGATTGTGGGGCTTTTAGATGATTTGGTGCTTAGTAAAGATTGTATAGACGTGTGTGATAGTCAAAATGCGACTCACTTAGCTAAGAATCATGTGTATCATGCCCATGCGAAACATATAAATGTCAAATATCACTTTGTACGTGATATCATAGAGGAAGATGATACTTCTCTTATAGACATGTTATCCAAGATGGTACTAGATGGCAAGTTTAAGCATGTGGACTTGCTTAATATTAATCGTGTTGATTGTACTTGTGGGCAATGCCCCTATGAGACGATATAAATGTGAGGTGGAGATATCACCCAATGAGATGAACTACAATGACTTGATCCTGAGTATACACAGGCAACCACAATCAAATGGTGTAGCCGAATGCGATGATGTATGGTGGCTTGATCCCAGGTAAGGGTACGTAAGCAACCATGGTCATAATGGTGCAATAGGTTGAGCTCTACAAGTCAAGGGTGTGAAAAAGTCTTTCATGATTGTCCAAAATATGAGGTCTATCAAATGATATACGTTGCAAAGACTTGTAAATGTTGGTCTGTCTGGCCTAGTTTTTAGTAGCCCGATAGCTGAAGTCTTTATCCCAACTTAGGCCCATATATACCTTTGTGGTAGAACTCGGTTGAAAGAGAGGGCTGTAAGTTATAGAGTTGAATAATATAACATAAAAATACACTTTCTAAAAGAATAACAAGAGAGGTAGATTTCTTAAATATAATACAAGCTCTCTCTTCTTGTGAAGATGCATTTATGTTGAATCACGTAAATCTTTCTTGTATTATATCTTCTGTTATTTACTTTGACTGCTAGTTTGATTGTCATTGCTTGGTGTTGATTCAACTTGTTGACCTAGAGTGAATCTAATCATAATATGTATTTTCTACTGTCTTTTTTGTCGTCTTGACTATTCCATATTGAATAGCATACCCCTCATCACATGTCCTAGAATTTCTAATAAGAAAACTGTTTTGTACATATATTTCTTTGATCGATATGCATGTCAAAAGTACTTCTTTTATGAAGTTCTTTTTTCTTTTTGTTTACAGGATACACCATAAGTATCATGTTCAAGAGTGCAAAGCAAGCCCACCAAAATCTTTTGTTGATGGAAGCTCATATACATAATAGTGATATTTGAATTATCAATGATCACGAATCTTAAAGTAAGTGTGAACTTTACCAGCTATCGCCATAAATTGCAGTTGTATAGTTGTAAATTTCTCCCTATCCAAACCTTTAATCTGACCCATAATTCGGAAAATTTAGTTATGAATCCCACCTAAGTTTCAATGCATTTATTATGAAAATTACTAGAAGACGTGGTTGACCCGTTGAGAGATCAAGTCCCTTCAAAGTACTTGTTAGTTAAAAACCCACTTGATCACTTGGTATATGTTTATTTTGTTAAATACAGTATAATTAAAAATGTCAAACCAATGGTTTTTTAAGTATACAAGTACTTTGAAGGGATTAGACGAGTCTCTATCTCCATGGTATGGAACACGTCTCAACCATTTTCTGCGTAATTAGACGAGGACACGTCGGTTTAAAACGGATGCACCTTTAAGTGTTCTAATTTTTTTTCAATTGCCTCAATATGATTGAATTTATTCAACAAATATCACCAAAACCATTAGACTAAAAATCATGATCGATGAATAAAGCATAATGTAAACAGAAAGAGGCATGCATTATGCATTGTCCTAAGAAAAAAAAAAATTCCCCTATTAGTATCGTAGTTCTAAACATCGTCTTGAGAATTCAACTATTGATTGAATTCATGCACTTGAATTCAATTGTAACTAAGGGTGTTTAACTACCTAGAACCGTACACATCACAACATACCACACGCTTTAGAATTATCAAAATGTGGTTCAAACTACGTTGCACCGAATATTATTATATATATTTTGTAAACATACACACACATTATCAGTAAGTAACTAAAAATATTTAACATGTTATGATTATTCATTACTTCCCCAATTTTCTGTATATGTTTTATCCTTCACATGGTTCGGATGTCTTTTGTATTTTGAATAAGTTATCGCGAGTGGAAAGTTGAGAAGAGATGCAAAGTATGGACTCGTCACACATGAGGTTAACTTTTCATATATATATGGATTAATTATGGAGTTATGATTTTATAATTGTTAAATTTAAGTGGGTTAAGTACAAAGGCATTGCAATTTTTAGCACTTCTCCATTGGTGATCCATCGGTGATTTGTGGATGAAGTTTCGTTGGTCAAAAGACTTTACGGACGGTTTACTGAAAGGAGTCATCCAATGCTTGTTGGGGGCTACCATCAATAATGATCATAATGTAAGATATCACCGATAGTTTACCGAATGATATTTTTACTAACGGCTCAAGTCACCCAGGGATAGTGATGGTTATAATCACCAACAAAAACATCTCAAAATCTGAAAAAGAGCGGCTAATTTAAAACTTCTGATACACATAAAAAACAATACAAGTTTCTTCCCAAAAGTCAACATTGAATACTTAGAAAAGTAATTAAGGTTTAAAGTCAACCATTTTCGAAACTGAACCTCACATCAGATCTAGTTTAGGGATGGATGTTAGTAAAAACCAAACACGAGTCTCTATCTCCATGGTATGGAACACGTCTCAAAGAGCTAATTCGTTCATGTGACTCTTATGGACCACTCAACTCAGCTCAAGTGTTGTTAGTATCATTCCACCATGACTTGATGCACATGTCAACAAGAAAATGTGTTGGCTTAAAGCCTAGTGAATTAAAAATAAATAAACCACGACTCCCCGCAATGAGGATAAATTATTCCTTTTCTTATAATGAAGCTCTTTGTTTGTAAAACACATTATGCAACAAAAGAACTCCATGTTCAGAGACACCAATAACCGAATTACAAAATACATGGTGCATTTCCAAAAACCAGGATTTACGTGATACTCCAAATGTCAAACACATCTTTTGATGACAAAAAATGTTTCCATTGAACATGACCGGTCACGATGTAAGTCGTGTCTCAATGTTCTCGTGTAGCAACTCAAGACCTCCATCTTAGTGCCTACAGACCTATGGTAAATTACACCTCAAAGATTTAGTGTTGACCTTAGTGTTTACTCCTTTAGGGTTTCACCTCAAGGATCACCAATCTTTGTGTCTATTCTTTAGAGTCTAATATCACCATAAACTCACTTTTTTCCTTTGACTACTAACAACACTTTAGATAATGGGTTATTTCTACAAGTTAAGCATGCTAAATAACTGCACAAGTATTAATCTCTAACACATATAACATCACAAGGATAAATTGCCCAACAACATTAATACCAAAAGATTTAACAAATATATACCAATAGACCAAGAAGATCAAATGACGCCAGCGCTCTTCACACGCCAATACGACCAACTATACCCGTATATGTATTTATCGTATTACAACTCAAAATTACATAGCTTCAAATTTGAATGATCAACGACAGATTACCGACACACATTACAACGTAAATATACTTATGCAATATACATAAAAATCGTTCAAATACCATCAACGACAGATTACTGACGGATATACCAATATCACCAACGGTTTTCTATCAGTGATCGGTCAGTAATTCAAATTTATTTTGAAAAGGAAAAATAATTTAAAAATATGTTATTTCTTGTTTAAATACAAAAACCTATTAGAGCAATTATAAAAAAGCGGTTTGTATAATAAATATCAATTATAGAATCCATCATGGGCCACCATATTCTTGTTGAATCAAGTAAACCTCAAGGCTAAATAGATGAAGAATTTTACGAGACCATTTGATCAAGTTGGAGAGATAAGAATTCTATAAAGTCATATTTGGTATTAAGCTCATTTTTGCAACATCAGCTTTGACGTCAAATATTCAAAACGTTGAAGTTGGGAGAAGTAAGTTCAAGCCTTCACGAGGAAAACTTGAAGCATCAACAGTCGAGGCGTGTTACAACACATGAGTGGATTTTGTAGGAACAAATCCAGCTACGAGTTCATATGCAATAAGCTAAGTTATAGAAGGGAGTATTATAGAGATAACTGATTACTACTACTATTCAATATCGATCGGTATAATACATAATGAATTAGTTCTTCATCCGGAGATTGACAAAATGTGGTACACCAAACTACGTTAAAAGTATCTAGTGTCATTGTTATTGATGTTTGGTTGTTCTGTGGTGTGTGTTTACCATAACATCATAGACAACTTGTTATAATATTACATCAACTAGAACAAAAGAAACTAATTACTTAAGCTAAAACACAAAGTAATAATCAATTTTATTTTTTGTCGAGTGAAAATTAGGGTTGCAACTATATATTCACCAATTATGATGGAACGGATAATATCCGATTCTTAATTACATATTACCAACATAACATATCGACGCTTCCTAGTGGCCTGCACTAAAAGAAAACTCTTGTCTCCAAATTTTCTTATCACACTAATCATGTAAAATCTTCTTACTGGTTTATTAATTAACTAGAAAAATATTCGCGTAATGCAGCGAGATACATCTTAATTTTAATGTTTCATTTTATATTTTGAGTCTATCAATGTTATAATGCGATTTTATGTGATTTTGAGAAAAATAAAATATTTTTATTCTTGAATGAAATATAAATTTAAAGATACCATAAAATTTTGATAAAAATAAGCTATATTAGTATCAAATTAACTATTAAAAAGTTTTTTTTTGTNNTAATTGAATTTTAAAAGCAAACTAATTTATTTTTTGTTTAATAACATAATTTTTTAAGATAATAATTAAGTATTCTGTTAGAACTCAATAATTATCTTAATTATATTTAAAATGATGTTTATTATGTATTTGATTATGTTTATCTGCAGTTAGTTATACGAATTCAAACATGAAGTTTTAATAATTTGTACTTACGTACAATGAACCTGTAATCTTGAATTTTAAGTAATATGCATCAATAAACAGTATTTTATACATAAAAACTTATTTTTAAGAGTTTTTATCAAATGTTTTATAATATAGTATAAATATAAATTAATCTAATTCATTATTTTCATTCTCTCTTAATCAAATTGATGATATAACATTATAACTTTACCTGATTGAAGGGGAGGAAGAAAATAGTGAAATTGAGGACCAAATATTTGTATTCTGGTGGAGCCACCTCCAATGATGAAGGCATCATAATCCACCCTATTTTAAATTTGCTTGTCCTTTGTATTGCTCCTCCTCATTTCCAACACTTCAGTCGTCCAGAAACATGCCCCCAGTTTTCTGGAATTTTTGTTTCTTTCATGTAAATCATGCAGTGGGTTTCATTTCATTTGTTGCCGAGAAGCTCATCGACAAAGCATGTGAACTCCATCTCTGTCGAACAAGTTTTGGTTGACAGCATTGAATTGGCCTTTTGCAGGTTTGAATGTTTGATCATATGATCCTGGAGTTAGGTTCTCTGAGTTAAGTCTTGTGAGTTTGTCATTGCATGCATGTATGTTGTTTATTAATCATGGACAACTAAAGGTTCTTCTCTATAAAAGCATATACGATGGAATATCCTATGAAAGGAATCAAATTTCTACCCAAAAGGGAATCTTACAAACTCCCATGAAAAGATGCAGACTTTTTGATAACTCAAAGGTTATAAATCCAGTCATTCGTTGTCCATAATGACAAAAACAAGAAAACATAACGATAACAAATTCCACCACGATGAAGATCCCCATAGGTTTTAACTAAAACCAGCAATTAACGTTTGTCATATATATATATATATATATATATATATAGGGTTGGGTTCACGTGAGACCGGTCTGTTTTCGTGAGACCCGTGAGACCACATTTTTACACGTAAACTTCACAGCAAAAACGCTGTGAAGGTTTAAAAAAAGTCGAACCTTCACAGCAAAAACACTGTGAAGGTTTTAAAAAGTTACTTTCACAGCATTTTGCTGTGAAGTTTCAAGTGTAAAATGTTGGTCTCACGGGTATCACGAAAACAGGCTAGTCTCACATGATCCCAAGTCTATACATGCATATATACATACATGTATATAGGGGAAGGATTAAATGCAAATCAAATAATTTGTACAAACTATACAAACCATCGATTCAATTGTTTAATTTAATGAAACTGTTTCATGAAATCGTATAATATGATGACAACACATAGACGTTTATTCATATATGATTAAAACGTCCAAAGTAGTATAATACTCGAGCATTATTGACTTGAATCAAGTTCAAATAGCTTGTATATAGTCTAAATTCCAAATCTCACAAACTTGACGGGCGATTTTTTTTTTTAAAATTGGCAAAAGTTTTTGTATAACAAGAATTTTATACATTTTTGCATTCATCACTATCTCATTCTTTTCCTCTCTTCTCCGATCTCTCCAAGATTTTGGTTTAATCTTTGAAGTTTTTAATAAATTGAACCGGAGAAATGATCTACTCGGTGAGAGTTAACAAGTAGGTAATATTTGTTTTAGTTTTCCTCAATTTTTTGTTTATGGGTTTTGAGATTTTGAAACCATTTTGTGAAAATCTTAATGTGTTAGGTTGAAGAAAGCTTAGGAGATGGTTCAAATGTTAACCAAAGTTTTTGTGTTAACTTTACAAACCATTTCAATCAATCACAATCCATGTTTTTATTAGGTTTTTATCTAGCTTACAATTTAATGCCAAATGTAGTTGATTAATTTCATTTTTTATGTAACTCTCATATCATTAATTGGGAGTTACAAAATCATAAAATCTCTAAAAATGTGCATTTTTAATATTGATATTTTTATTTTTTTAATATTGATCTTCAATTTTTATTGTTTTATGAGTTTGTGATTCATGGAGGAAACACGATAGTAAAATCTTCGGTATCGTTCAAGCTATTATGGATAAACGCATTGGAAAAAAACTCAACAATATTAAGAATATTAAAATGATTTATGGTGACAATAGGAGTTCGAGTCCGAGAAGTGAAGAAAATAACCAAAGTAAATGCCTTGGTAATGAATTAATATTTTATTGTACTCGTTTTAATCGATATATTATGTTCATTATGATGTGTTGTGTTTTTTGTAGTTCATATTGTGTTGATAGTTTTTTCTTTAATTATTAATACGTACTTAATTCACATGTTCAAATGGAACTCCATGCATGACCCATTTTCATATAGTTATATAACCGACTTTTATGAATCATGAATCATTGTGTTCATGTTACTACTCTTATTTGAGTATATATAACACTTCATGAACAAAATTTTGTTTCATATGAACACAAGTGTCATTTTTGAAGCTTGATCCCAAATCTTTATATTTGTGTAAGTGTTTGCACCTGGTGTTCATATATGTCAAATTGTGTAAGTGATTGCACTCGGTTTTCACAATATGGGGGTTATGTGTTCATATATTTTCTACGATATTCTCTTCCTATGTGGCTTGATCATGTTCACAATTTGTTCATATATGTTCATGTCAATTTACCGAGTCATTGGTAAAAAGTTTGCTCCCAAATCTTTATATTTGTGTAAGTGCTTGACCTGGTGTTCATATATGTCAGATTGTGTAAGTGATTGACCTAGTGTTCATATGATGGGGGTTATGTGTTCATATATTATCTACGATATTCTCTTCCTATGTGGCTTCATCATGTTCACAGTTGTATACGTTCATGTTAATGACTCTCATCATATGAATACCGGTTTATGTTAGTGATCTCACCTGTTGTTCATATATGTTCATGTCAATTTACCGAGTCGTTGGTTAAACATTTGCACCCAAATCTTTATATAAGCATCGTTCTTGCACCCGGTGTCATATATGTCAAATTGTGTAAGTGATTGCACCTGGTGTTCATAGTATGGGGGTTATGTGTTCATATATGTTCATACGATGTTCTCTTCCTATGTGGCTTGATCATGTTCACAATTTGTTCATATATGTTCATGTCAATTATTTTCGTCCATGAACAGTTTGTGAACTAGAACCAAATAGATCTCACATGTTGTTCATATATGTTCATGTTCATACATGTTCACATTACTCATCTCATGGTCATTAATGATTGATCTAACTCGCACCAAATGAATCTATACACAATTTGTTAATATATTTTCATGTCAATTATTTTAGTCTATGAACAGCTGGTGAACTCGAACCAAATAGATCTCACCTGATGTTCATATATGTTCACATTAATCATCTCATTGTCATTAACAATTGCTCTAACTCGCACCAAATAAACCTAATTTCTAGTTGTTGCAGTTGATTACTCCAGTTATTGAATATTAATGTTCATTGATTTTACTAACTATGATGGTATTAACAGGTGTTCACATACTTTCTCCTTCCGAACATGAAACGGAGTATGATGTCAGAGAGTGTTCAAATGGAAGCAAGTATTTTATCCCCAATATTGATGACGAGTTTAAACCAAAGATCAACACACAATTCGTATCTATAAATGAAGCGGAAAAGATGTACAGGACGTACGCGGACAACGTCGGGTTTGATGTTCGTCTTCATGCTAAAAAAACCAACAAGAACGGAGATATACAAACAAGATGGTTTGTATGTAGTAGGGAGTGAATACCAAATAAAAAGTATTTTGATTCTATGGCTCTTCAGTCAAGCGAGAAGAGATACCGTAATACAAACCTTAAACGGTGTGAATGCAATGCATGTATAAAACTCCAATTGACAAATGATCGCTCCTGAATGTGTTCATAATGAATAAACTATTGTTCACAAGCTGTTCATATTGTATTCATACCTGTTTTTTTATTTATTACCTTTCGTATAACAGCTATTTCTTATTATGTTCATATTGTGTTCATAAATGCTATGCAGTCTAAGCTCATATATATGTCAATTTTTTGTTTGTATTTGACACAATGGTTCATATATATATATATATATATATATATATATATATATATATATATATATGGGTTGGTTCAAATGTTAACTAAGATTATCGTGTTAACTTTGTTAATCGATCTTGATCGTTAATTTGAATAATAAACGGTTGTGATTTAATGATATTTAAAAATTAATTATTAAATTAATATTTTCAATTAACATATGTGAACAAAATATCAAAGGGTATTTAGGTAAAAAGTAATYTATCTTTGATACACGAGTTGTCAGACATATGAACAACTTGTGTATATCTTCAAACCACATCAAACAAAAAAGATTAGACATACGAACAACATGTGAACCGTATGAACATCTTCTGTATATTTAGGAGCCAATTTTGTTGTATGTACATGAACACCTATGAACCAAGACATCTAGGGCTGTGTGTTTTCATACGTGTTCACATGTTTTCACATGTTCTATGTGTGTGTGTATGTATTCATATGAACATCTAGTGACTTGAATATACATGAACACTTATAAATCACGACATCTAAGGCTGTGTAATTTCTAATGTGTTCAATGTCAAAGGTGAGAACTATCGATTAAAATAAATGTGAATTATAGAAGATGAACACGTGTGAAACTCCAATGTCAATATTGCATTATGATCAATTATGATATTTTCATATTTGTAACTCCCAATTAATTATTTGGGAGTTGCATAAAATGACAAATTACTTAAATACCCTTGTATTTAATATATGAGTTACATTTGAACCAAAGGAAAAGATGGAATATGATTGGTTGAGTTTGGTTAACATAGTTAACACAAAAAAATTGGTTAGTATTTGAACCAAGCTATATATATATATATATATATATATATAGAGAGAGAGAGAG
>NW_020200792.1:24978-35698 GCF_001531365.2 Cynara cardunculus var. scolymus
AGTTTTAAAATACCAAAAATATCCTTGCATTAAGATTTTAATTTAAAATTACCAAATTTATAAATTTCCTAATTTATCTATTAATTTGTGGTTAATATTGGTTCTCACAGTTACCACAAAACTCAGTTCTCCCTTGAATAGGCCTATATATATATATATATATATATATAGATATATATAGTTGTGTTCATATGGTTCTTACATTAACCAAAAAAAATTAACAAAAATCATAGGATTTTTTGATTTTGTAACTCTCAATTAATGATGAGAGTTACATAAAAAAAGAAAATTACCTAAATACTCTTTTCAATTTTGTTCATTTATCTTTATGAAAATTTAAATTTAAAAAAAAATATCATGATTAATCACAACCGTTTATTGAAATATGCAATGGCCAACATCGGTTAACAAAGTTAACACAAAAACTTTGGTTAACATTTGAACCTAACCTTATATATATAAGCAAACCTTCTTTTAATAACCCATGAAATTGTGAAAACCTTGAAACTAGTTCATTATGTGTGATTTCACATGTTTTGTTTTCATTCAAGACTAGTATTTAGAATATTGACTAACATATTTTTGATTGACAATGTGAACCTTTTTGGTCCATTTGTTAAACAAAAGTTACACGTAAAATAGTTTCACATTGTCAACCACATAGTCCATTATATATGAAGCAAACACGTTGTAAAACAAATATATATTCATTAATGTGTTAAATACTAATCTTAGATGAGAAAAAATCATGTAAAACAATATTTTAAAATAAAAATTCTCAACGTTATTAGAATTTGTAGAATTCTGATATGACTATATATGTTTACCTGCGTTGTAGTTTTAACAAAGGCGTTAGTACCATATTTTGCTTTTGCCTAACAAACGCATTAAAAAGTGCCGTAGTGGAAACCACAACTGTGGTGTCTGATTGGTTTGAGCTTGGCTCCAAAGGTCAGAAGTACCAGGAGGTCTCAGGTTCAAATCCAAGGAGAAATAAAAATGCCCTTATGGCCACGAAGGTTCAAATGCGGTGACTCCGGGCTATCTGCAAAACAGGTGGTTGTCCTGGGATTAGTCGGCTCCCATAACAGATTGGATATCCAGGTTAATAAATAAATAAATAAAATGCCGTAGTGGATGGTCTTTCTTAAATAATCAGTTAATTACTTTGATTTTTAATTAATCAATTCATGGAAGCTCAAAAAAGTAGTTTAAAAGAAGAAATTGGTCAAAAAGCCCAAGAAGGAAATCCTAACGGGCCAAAGGCCCAAAGTGGAAGCTCTAATAATGGGATCATGAGAATACACCATGTTTCTTGAATTCTCTATAAAAAGTTGAAATTCTACCTAAATGTAAATTATCTATAAAAAAAAGTCTTATATAAACCGAATTTCCTTCCCAAATGTTGTGTTTGGTATATGGGGCAGGATGGGATAAGACTCATGGTAGCATAAAATTGTATGTGTTGACACAGTGGGTACAATGTCCTACATTAGTGGGCAAGTGCACGTCGACACTATGATCGCTACAAAATAAGAAAGTGGTAGTAATACTGATATTGTATCCACATGGATTGGACTTTAAAGTTTAAAGTAGTAAGTTAAGAATACAATGATTTTTAATTAAGCAATCTTTGAGTATTTTAACTATTAAGTGAAGACAATTAATTTAAAGAAAATGGTATGGGTGTAAGCATTATATAAGATATTTGTAGTAACCTCATGATCAGAAACAAGTGTCACAAATTCATCTATAAAAATCCCGATATCTCGAAGGTGAATTTTTATAGACAATGCCCACAAAGTGACCACTTTTGCCAACTCAAGACTTGTCGATTTAACTAAGTTAGACCTCTATGGATCGTAGCTCTACCAATATGGAATAAATGCCCAATTCTCTTTGTGACACCAATATCGACCGACATTTGACCTTAGTTAAAATCATGCAAAAACTCGTATCTCTATGTGGTCAGGAAAGACCTTATCAAATCTTCTTGCATCATTCAAGTCGTAATTCAAGATTCACTCATATCTGAGTTAAGGATCTAAAATTAATATGTACTAGTAATTGGCTTGTCCGCGTTGAGTTAAAGTTCCCGACTCAAGTGACCAAGTCTAAGAGTTAGTAAAAATGGCAACCCTTGTTGGTCTTAGATTTGGCTCACACGCACACTCAAAGAGGTGCTTAGATTATAATAAACATAGAGAACATAGAAGAAAAGAAATACTTAAGCAATACTTTCGTTAAAAGAAAACTAGAATTTGTCCCCACAGTGGTGAGAATGTGGGTAGAAATTACAACAAAAGAAACTTAATACAAAAAATTAGATACTAAAAACTACAACATTAATTAAAACTTAGAGAGAATTCACCTGGAATTTTTATGATCTTGATTGAAACTCAAAGGCTCTTTATATATGGAGAGAAAGGAGAAGATATCACCCAAAAATCCAATGGAAAAAAAAAAGCTTTAAAATGCCCTTTGACTAACAAAGCTCTTCTCCTTCTATTCTCATACAAAAGTCGGGTTTACTTTCTCTTTAGAGGCTTCATACATCCTTGAAAATCTTCAAGAAATCTTCAATCCTTATCCAAACAAATCGGAATTCTGCCCACTATGGTGACATTGTGGGCACAGTCTCACAATTAACCGAAAAGTGATGCGTATAACCACAAAAATACAAACTTTTACCTTGATTAGTAAAATTGAACTTCTAGCCATGTTGAAGCAATTCACATAGAAATTTTGCTAATTTAGAAAATTCTTTTATTAAAACCTAGTGGTCGGTTATATTTCACACCTTTAGACTAATGAAATTGGGCCACAAAGCAAGTATATAATATGGCACAACGTCGTCTTTCCAAGTAATAAAATGGTACAAGTACCGGATTATCGTCCACAGGGATTGTAGCCAAAGTTAGATTAGAGTCAAATGAAATAGATGATTTCATATGACGATTTTGAAGACTTTTCTTTGATTTTAAGGTGATCCAAAACAAAATACAAAATATATAAAAGAAGCAAGGGTGTAAGACTTAATGTGAGACCCAAACACAAATTCCAACAGCCAATGCTATAAGAATGCTACAGCAAACAGTGTTTCGAAACTAAGTTCCACCATCTATTTTGAAGGCATTCCTCTCGGACTTCACCATTTCACTATCTTATAGCTTTCCACCCATATCTCTATGTGGTATCCGGACCGGGGATAGTGACACGATGGTGTTTTCAAAATATATGGATAAACAAATCTCTTTGTTAAAAATCACTCTCTCGAGTCGATTCCCATATCATTCGAGTTGGCATGTTCTTGATAGTTCATCTCTGAATCTATCACACTTTGACACTTTTAACAAGTGACCAACTCGTCGGGAGTTACGTTTTGAAAAACATAAATGACAAGTCTCCTTGTCGGCAACTTTCTCAAGTCTACCTHTTATGTCATCCAAGTTGACGTGCTTATTGATGGCTTATCTCTAAGTCCATCGCACTTTAACATTTTCAAGTGATCAACCCGTCAAGAAGTGTGCTTGGTTTTATAAAAACTCAAATGAAACAATGGAACGTTGTTTACGAAACACTTAACTACTTTTGTTCGGTTTGAAAATCTCACCTTTCCGTCTCACATCCAAGCTATAAAAGCTTAGCTACTCATAACGGAAAGTAAAAAATAAATGACGGAAAATAAAGACATAAACGTAAATTGCGTAAAGTAAATAACGATAAAATAAATGACGGAAATGTAAATAACGATAAAATAAATGACGGGAATGTAAATTGCGAGAATGTAAATTGCGGAAAATAAATGACGGAATGTAAATAGCGGAAAATAAAAGACGAGAATGTAAATAAAGAAAAAGATGAAGAACTTCAAGAACTTAATTAAAAACACCCTTGGAGAGGGTTTACAAATGCAAGTAAAGGAAATACAATGGGAGAAAAGATGGAATGAATGATTAATGGATGGTTTAGAAGGCACCTCAAGCCTTCTTTTTATACCCAAAAGGGGTCACTATAAGACAAAATAAAAAATACTTGTAGGCTAAGTCTTCCAAAAGCAAGTTACAAACCAACAAAAATGTAACTAAAAAGTACATAGGCCTAACCAAAGTCTAACATCAGATGTTTCAACTAAAAATCCAGCTTTTACAGCTGTCCTCCACCTTCAAAAAGTCAGCGTCTTATCCATTAAACTCTCCAAAAAGCTGCGCATGAATCAGGTTGACGTTGCACCAATGTTGTAGCATCTACTGAATTCACAAAAACTCTCAATTAGCTTAATTCACACATACCAACAAGTCAACCACAATATTTAGCTTCATAATAACAAAAGTATAAAGAAATAAATGAAAAAAACTCAAAGTGAGAATGAAAAGAAATTATTATAACTAAAAAGACGTAAAAAGAACGCTTTATGTGTTAAATTCTCAACATATATCACCTAGCATGGCCAAAAATCTCCTAATGTTCCTCAATGTGGTTGGTTTAAGGAGTTTCTCTATGACCTTTAATTTTGTTTTAACAACCTAAACCCTATTCTTGATATCTAATGCCCTAAGATTACTCCATATTGTACGATAAAATGGCATTTTTATCAACAAGTTCTTCGACAAGTGGTGCAAGGGAGGGGAAAAAGACAAGGCACGAATGTCAAAGCAAGTCATATTTTCCTACAATTACGAGTAAAATATCAACTTAATTTGGTTATCATTTTATTATGATAAAGCATATGTCATAACTGTTAATAGACAAATACGTACATTCGTATACCAGAATCATTTTCCTCAATATTTTGCTCATGTTTGTTGATGACAAAGTGATCATTCTAAAAATAAATCTTCGAGGAAAAGCAATGTACTATATATGTTATATGTTGTCTGCATTTATTTAGCCTTGTTTCTTGTTTTTCAAAAATCGTTGATTCAACCATTTGGAAGAAAAAAAATATCCCAAAGCTTTAGAGCTTTTGGAAAACCTACGCTAAAACCCTTTTGTACACATCTTTAGGTCGATGGTTTTTATGGAAGTGACTGTTCTATAGTTAGGGTTGATGGCATGTTTTTAAACATCACATCTTTCTTAGATTCTGCTTCCAACCGAGATATATTGAGTCAGTTTGTTTTTAAAACTATAAACCCTAAATATATATATTATTTTTTAAAAAAATATATGTTAAATAAAAGTATTTTCAGTAGTTTGTCAATAATGTATGATTACTCTTTTGGTGAAAAATGGCGCAAAAGCAAATAGATTTGAACTTAAAAAGGAAAAATATGGAAAGAACTTAAGCATGGATTAATTAATGATCAACTCCATGTCTCTCTAATAATGCAAGTCATTATTATTATTATCGGCATGATTTATTTACAATCATTTACTACACTTGTTTACTTCCAAAGTAAACATAATAAGTCCTTTGATTAATTTAGATTATTTCTAAATATCTCCTTCAAGATTACATAAATATTAGAACTTAAAAGGGTAAATGCAATTGTTTAATAACTGTTTATATGGTTTATTTAATCTGTTTATAGTATGGAACCGTTTAATAAACGGGTGATTATTATTTAAGACGGTTTGATCAGTTATTTAAGATTACAGTTCTTCTTATTAATTAATAAAAATGGCGATTCCAGGGGTTTGCATATAACATATCTCAAAAGCATAGGGTTGTTTTGGTAATATATTTGTAAAGAATATAATTAGCTTTCGGAGTGGGTAACAAAGACATGACACCTTGACCAAAAAGATAAATAAGGGTACTTAATTTGTTGGCCTAGCTAATAATGAAAGAAAAAGAGAATGTTTTTGTATAATTACTCCCACCGTTTTATTAAAGAGCTTCAGTTTTAGTACCTCCTAAAATACATTAAAAAAAACAATGGTGCTTCTTTATTTTAATTTTATATCATAAACTCATATTAGTTAACATGGAACAATTGAAATATGTAATTAATTATAGAAGTATTATGCGAAAAGTCGGTCAATTTGTGAGAAGTGCAAGAAGGTCGTATAACATGTGGATAAATGGTGGAGTTGTAGGACGGAGGTGAGAAAGAGGTTTCTTTTTCTCGATCTTAGGTTAAATGGGATCTCGTGTTGTGTAACACTTGTTCTGGGGAGCTTGAGGTGGGGAGCTCAAAAGCTCTAAATTAGGGTCTTGTGGGTAAATGGAACTGTAGGTTTTTCAGTGAGGGTGAAACGTTATGGGTTAAAATCATTAAAGGGGTTTTTGGGGTAGATGGTGATGCTCATGTAGTGATCCCGGGCGGTTTTCTCGTTCTTTTGGGGCTTGGGAGGAATCATTTAGACAGGGTTTATGATAAACCGTTTAGGTATAGACTTTGCCTCCTCTTTTGGTAAGAGAGTGAGGAATGGGTTAAATACCACTTTTTGGGGGGGACAATTGGATGGGTAACTTCAAACTTCGTGATAGGTTTCCAAGGTTGTTTAGACTAGAAAATGGAGGGGTTGTTTCGTTCAGGAACATATGAGTTTGGGAGGAGGGTTCGCTTCTTTGGGCTCGGGATTGGCATAGGGAACTAAGGGGTGAGGAACTTATGAATCTTGGATCATCTGTAAGTTCTTAGGAAGAGAATGAAGATAGGTGGTGGTGGTTCCTAGCCGAAGATGGTTCCCTTTATGCTTGGCAAATTAAGAGGGGGCGTAACGCCAAGGTGTAATCTTGTGCCACTAAAGGTTCTCATCTTTATTTGGAGACTTAGCCTAGATAAACTCTCAGTGCTGCAGTACCTTAACTATCTAGGCTTTGACCTGCATTCATTGTTATGCCCAAGATGTGGAGGTTGAATCATTGGATCATTGTTTCGCATCATGTCCTAATCTTTCAATTCATTAGTGGGGAATGCTTTCCTCGACCCCTTTGACGCTCAATAACATTTTAGATTTTCCAAATCAGGTAACCCCATCTTTGTTACATAGAGTGGCACAATCTACAATCTGGACTACTCTTTACTTAATTTGGAGAAATCGAAACAATATGATTCTATTGGTAACCAGAGTCACAATCATTCGGACATAGTTTTTGACACTCAAATGCTCTCATTTTTCTGGGCTTCTTCACGATCAAAATGCCTTAATATCTCTTGCACTTCATGCTATCGGGGAATTTTGGTTACGATGGATAAGAATTATCATGGAGGCCATAGCTATAGTCATCATTTGATTGTGGTTTTTTAAGTTTATGTATTTTTTTTCTTTTCCTTGGTAGGTTTTGTTTGTCTAGTTTGATTTATGCACCTTGAAGAATCTAAGTCTTGGGACCTTCAAAATTATACTTTTTTTTCTCCATGTTCTAATGAAATTTGTTTATCATTCAAAAAAAAATATGTGACTCTAAAGTAACATCGCATGTCATACAACACTGACAAAAGGACGCAAACCATTTGGTGTACATGAAAACTCATCTGCACAAAAGGTGGTCAAGCGACGTGTTTGTATCACATGTAATTTGATTATTCTCACATTTATCATAAGTTAATCACCTTTTCGTTTGAACTCGTTTAATATATATATATATATATATATATGTATATGTGTGTAGGGAGATGTTTATTTGAGAAGTAAAGAAGTGATCATAGCCCTTCATTTGGTCAACATTTGCGGCTTTGACCGTGAAGCACCAAATAATTCCTCGAATGGGTATGAGGAAGATGGAGAGATAGTTTCATAATTTTACAAATAGGCGGCAAATGGGTTCATATGTGAACCCATGTGATTCACATATAAACTATATTTTCACATGTAAGCCCGTTAATTAGTTCATATGTGAATCAGTTAATAAATAATTTATATATGAATTACGCGGGTTCACATATGAACATATAGTTCATACGTGGGGTGTTTTGAAATTGAATATATTGCTATTTTTTTAGCATAATATTAGGATTTGATATGTTATTACTAAGTGATTGGAATAAGGATGGTATAATCAGGAGATGTGTATTTTGGAATAAGAGTTGCATAATCAGAAAATTAGTAATTTGTGATTAGATGGCATAATCAGGAGATGTGTACTTTGGGATAAGGTGGCATAATCAGAAGAAGTGTATTCTGAGATAAAGGGCATAATCAGAAGAGTTGTATTTTGGGATAAGGGTGGCATAATCAGGAGAGACATATAATGGGATAAGAGTGACATAATCAACTGTATGTTAAAAATGGGATTTTTATCATGTGGAAAATTGTTATCGCATATTTATGATGTGATGAGTTTGGTTTATCGCATATTTATGATGTGATGAGTTTGTATTATCACACCCTTATGATGCGAGCAAGATGTTTATCGCATTCTTGTGATGCGAGGAGTAATTTTATCACATCAATGTAATGCGAGGAATATGTGTTATCGCATCCTTGTGATGCGACAAAGTGGAGTTATCGCATCAGTGTGATGCAACAAAGAGAGGTAATCGCATATGTATGATGCAAGGAAATATATTATCGCATCTGAATGAAAGTTGATGTAATATGAGTATGATGCGACAAAAGGTGTGATGGCATCCATGAGATGCGACAAATTGGTATATTATATGTTTGATGCGATGAAAAGAGGTTGTCTCATCTATATGATGCGACAACAAGAGGTTCGATTTCAATAAATGATATTTGCTTATTGTTGTTTCAAAAATGTGGTTTTCTAAAAAGTGTTTTGGTGATTTTCATCTTGTAATAGTAATCAAAGGGATTACTCACTAAACTTATTATCTAACCCTTGTTTTGTTTTAAAAATGTGCATTACATGTCGGGCACATGTGAAGAATAAGGGAAAGAAAATATGTGAAAGAAGTTGTTATTGTTTTATATCCGTGGAATTTTTGAGAAGTTATATATGTACATGTACTTGAGAATGTATTGTATTCAAGTCATGTATTTGGTGTTAACAAAAAGTTTGTAGCTACTTCTGTATGTAGTTATTTGTGTATATGGGACCAATATATATATATATATATATATTTATATTTCATATTATATGAAACATGTGGATGTTATGCAAATATGGAATGGGGTTTTATATAGAATCTCGATATTTCAATTAATTAATATTTTAGAGATACTCAGCAGGAAATCCTTTTCATTATCATAAACTTTTCATATAAATCGATTATTGTTATGCGAAAAATAGGGAAAGATAATTCAAACAATGGCAACTAATCCTTGTGCAACATACTAGTGCATTTTATTTCTTTATCTGGTTAAAACTTGTGAATATTGACGTATTTGATTAATGAATATAGTTTCATCATTGTGAATTTGGTTTCATGGATCTGATGGATTTGAGAACATGGTTTACTTAGTGCTCCACATATCATTGTTGGACTTGATAAAACGTTTGATTATTGAATACGGTTTCATCATTTAAAAAAAATGATGAATATGATGTATTTGATTATTGAATATGGTTTTCTCGTATTTCATTGCTCTTGTATACACAAAAAACGATGAATAAAAAACCCTAAAAACATAAAGTGGTTACATTGAAGAAGAGGGTATTTCATTCAATCATTCCCAAAATGGTTACAACTAGAATAAACAAATTAAAATCCCTATAAATCAGGATAATATTTTAAAGAAAATAAATAGATAAAAATAATAATTATCCTTTTCGATAGAAAGATGAAACTACCCTTAATAAATTAAAATATATATATATATATGGAAGGATGAGATTCAGTTGCATCAATTATAAAAATATGACAGGTTGTATTTCAAAACTTATATATATATATATATATATATAAACTATATTTCTTTTACAACCTTATGTATTTGTACAACCCTTGCAACCCAATTAATTGAGATTTTATATATATATATATATATATATATATATATATATATATATATAAAGAGAGAGATGTGAGTTATTATACAACCCCTTATATTTGTATAATCAATATAACTCTCAACCGTCCATTTAATTTGATGAATATGTAATTTCATAGAAGTTTTGATTGTTTCCTAATATAAGGTATTGATCATAATTAATAAACCTTCATCTTCCATAAATATTTCAATTTATTGGGTTGCATTGGTTGTACAAATATGATGGGTTGTATTTGAAACAAACTATATATATATATATATATATATATAGTGTTGGGTTCACGTGAGACCAGATTGTTTTCGTGAGACCACATTTTTACACTTGAAACTTCACATCAAAAACACTGTGAAGGTTTTAAAAAGTCGAACTTTCACAGCAAAAACACTGTGAATGTTATCTTCACAGCATTTTGCTGTGAAGTTTCAAGTGTAAAAAGCTGGTCTCACGGGTCTCATGAAAATAGATTGGTCTCACGTAATCCCAAGTATATATATATATATATATATAGGGAAGGGTTCAAACGAGAACCCTGTGATTTATGAGAATGCGAGAACAACCCAATAACCACATATTGTGATAAAAAATAAATTAAAAGATTTCTAAAACTAAAATTGAAATTTAAAAAGATTCAGAAAAAATTAAAATTAAAAGGGTAATAATGGAAATGATATCATAAAATCTTTTAATACGATTACACGATCATGATTATCATTATCTAATAAACGGTTAATCAGGTGATATGGGTGTGATAATCATGTGATTATCACACAATTATCACATTATCGCTTATATCAACACGATTTGGGTGTGATAATCATGTGATTATCACACAATTATCACATTATCGCTTATATCAACACGATTTGGTGTGAT
>NW_020200792.1:36269-86177 GCF_001531365.2 Cynara cardunculus var. scolymus
CTAATTAAAATAAAATAAAATTTATAAAATTAATTAATTACATTACTGCCCTTATTAATTTATTTATATTTAATATAAATTAATTTATTAATTAAAAAAGTTTGAGGTTATTAGATTGTTCTCGCATTCTCGTAAATCACAGGGGTTCTCGTTTGAACCTCCACCTATATATATATATATATATGAGCAAATCAAATAGAAATTGCACAAGGTTAGAAACTCTATAAACTAATATAGGCCACATATATAACTTCCTTAATTGTATTATCAACTGTTTCTTAAGAAAAACCTCATTTTTTTCTTCATCTGAAATCACCCAATTAATGTATTGTTCGTTGGTGAAATAACACTCTATTCAAAACAAACCAACTCTATGTTTTGTTTCATTAGTGAAACAAAATAGATAAATGCATATTAACTCATGGATTATTTCATTGGTGAAAAGACTTTGAATTAGTAAAGCAATCAATACAAATCAACTTATTTGTTGTTTCATTAGTAAAACAACAGTGCTGTTTTTTCAAAAGCAAAACAAAAAAATGAGTTTTTGTAGAAAATTGTTGATAAGATAATAAAAATATCTATAAGATAATCATGGAAATCAAATATATATGGTTAAAAATGCTTCATAGAGTTTTTAACTTCTAGAAGGTTTTTACATTATTTCAGACCTATATAACATGCGTTTAATCATTTGAGAACTCCAAAATATAAGAAATCGATATTAAACCACTAACTTAAGATAATTAACATTATCTTTATTTATTATATAAGAGTCGTCGCCCTCACTTACCGGGTAAGACTATTGATCTTTGTTTCACTCTTACCAGGTAAAATTTTTTGGTCCTTAGCTTCTTACCATATTCATCCGGTAAAGTAATGTGACTTGGTGTTCACTTACTCGAGTAAGCATTTAGTAAACGGTCCCTATATCTTCCAATTAAAATACAAAAGGACACGGTTCTTTCTTATTCAGTCACTTTAACTTGAATTTCAACAGTGATCGGTTGTTCTTTACTTTGTTTTATTAACAGTAACTGACAATGATTAAATAAGTCATCGTCCACATTCGACCTCGTTATTTCATCCGCATATTAATTAAAATAAAAAGTAGCCTAAAATGTAATATAAAATTTTACATCATCCTTTTTCACTGTTAAACCTACCAAAAAAATGAGATAGAAATGGCATATAAAAGGCTCCATCACATACAATGTCACATGAACAACATGAAATACTAAAAAGTGGAAACAACATCAATTTTTAGGATATAATAAAACGATTGTTCATATATAATTACACAAACACTTTGTTATGTGACCACGAACATGCATAACTATTAAATACTTGTTACAAAGTATACATTTGTTTAAATAATTTATAATTTTTCTTATCATAAAATAATTTTACAATTTTCATCAAATATCACATGTGATATCTACGATCGATTCATATGTGATAATAATAGAAATTTTTGTTAATCATATGTGATGATCGTAGATTTTTTTTTAATTATATGTGACTGTGTATATTTACATTTATAGATTTTTTTTATCATATGTGATGATATATCATTTATATTCAGACTCATATTATCATATGTGATATGTATAAAAATTCAGATAGTGGGTCATATAGATCATATGCGATATGTGATAGATCATAAGAAAAACTGTTGTAAATTTCATTGGAATCACCTTCTTTGTATGATTTAATTTAACAATTGAGATCTATTTTCACCTTTTCAACTATTTTGTCATTCGTATTTGGAACTTCAAGTAGATATGCATATATATATATATATATATATATATATATATACACACACACACATACAGAGTTGGGTTCACGTGAGATCAAGGGTTTTTCGTGAGACCCGTAAGACAAATTTATGTTCATTGATCAACTTTATAAGTTAATCATCTGATGGTCTAAGTTGCACGGTGGCAATTTTGTGATTATTGAAAAGTCTCGTGGCAATTTTGTGATTATGAATGTTCAGATTGTAGATCTAACGTGAGACCCGTAAGACCAATTCTCAACCCTTGAATTAGATCTACAATCTGAACATTCATAATCACATAATTGTCACGAGACTTCTCAATAATCATAAAATTGTCACTGTGCAACTTTAGATCATTAGATCATTAGCTTATAAAGTTGATCAATGAACATAAATTAGTCTTATGGGTCTCACGAAAAACTCTGGGTCTCACGTGAACCCAACCCTATATATATATATATATATATATATGTAATCTGATTTTAAACACCTCCTTTTTCCCCAACCTTCCCCACTCACCCCCCCCCCCCCAAAAAATCTCTTATTATAAATTGAAACCATATCCACATCCCACATCACATCCCTTCTCTTCTTCCTTTGCTGTGAGTACTCATAACAATGAAAATGGTTAAGTTAGTAGTTTGCATTGTGCTGGTGGTGCTTGGCATCGGAGCTCGATGCTCAACCGTAGCCGCCACGGACTGTAACCCGATCCAACTGAGCCCGTGTGCCACCGCAATCTTATCGTCCACCACCCCTTCGGAAACTTGTTGTGGGAAGATCAAGGAGCAGAGGTCTTGCCTTTGCAACTACATCAACAACCCAAGGCTGCAGAAGTTCATCAACACTCCAAATGCTAGAAAGGTTGCTGCTACCTGTGGCACCCCTTTTCCCATTTGTTAATTGATCAAGAAAATTTCACACACTTGTGTGTGTGTTTAGTGTGTGTGTTTTTAAGGTTATCATTCATTTTTAGTATTTGGGATGGTACTATGCAGGGGGGATCAATGGTAATGCTTTAAGGTCAATGGTACTATGTAACTTGCACTTGTTCAATTCAATGATTTAGAAGGAAAACACCAAAGGGTTCCAAGAAAGAAAACTCTCATCCAAATGAAATCGAATACCCAAAGTCGGATGTCGATCAACTTAAACAACACAAACAACTGACTCGGCTACTTTTTTTTTTATTAACCTGGATATCCAACCCGTTATGCGAGCCGACTAATCACAGGGCAACCACCTGCTTTGCAGATAGCCCGGCGGAGTCACCATATTCACCTCCGTGAGGGGATTTTTTTTCCTCCTTGGATTTGAACTTGGAACCTCCTGGTACTTTTAACCTTTGGAGCCAAGCTCAAACCAATCAGGCACCACCCTTGTGGTTAACGCGGCTACTTTATAAGCTTGATTAAAAAATTTACGTGGAGGCAAGCCGTACAAACACTTTTTTCAAGCTGAACATGTTCATATATGTGCATAAGTCATTACTAGCAAAACATAAAAATTTACATAAAGTTGTTATCACCGTTATAACTCAAGCTAATAAACCAGTTAATTGATTTTGAGTTTGAGTCCGTAAACAAAGAAAGCTTAAATTTGAAGTCATAATGTATATATAAGTCGAATCCGTTAAACAAGCAACGAACTCAAGCTCGCACATTGAAAAAACATTCGAGCTCAAGCCCGAGCACTATTTATAAAAAAAAATCATTCGAACTCGAGTCGATCTTGAACACAAAACAAAACCTGTTTAGCTTAAAAATTCGAGCTTTGCAACACCAATTAATATTCGACTTGGCTCGTTCGGAAACTTGATTATTTTATTTAAGTCGACATGAGCCATACAAGCGACTACCACGCATCTTTTTCGAGTCAAGCATATTTATATGTTCATAAATAATTATAATCAAAATTTAAAATTTAAAAAAAAAGTCGTTGTCGTTACCAAGCTCAAGCAAATAAACGAGATAATCAATCTTGAGTTTGAGTAAGATTGAATTTTAGGTACTAATGTAACTCAGATTTGTTAAACATCGAGCTCAAAACTATTAGAAAAAACCATTCGAGCTCGAACATGCTCTTATTTTCTCGATCCAAGCTTAAACAACCTGCTACTACTGGACTCGTTAACACCTTTAGACTATAAGAAACAAAAATATACGAAAAAAAATTCAATCGATAGCACCATTTTGACTAAGAAAATGACACTAACAGAATTCGAACTTAGGTCTATGGTGGAATAAAAGTCTTGAAAACCAACTCTACCAAATAAAACTTGTTATCATTATAGTTTCAAAATACATACGGTAACACACGACAGCTTAATATGGATGCACCTTTCACGTACCTAAAACTTTTTACCCTTCGATGGAGGAATAATACAGTGGCACCACTATAGGTCCGTCACTGGCTATATGGAACAAGATACTATTAAATTGGTTGTCTCATGTTTGACACGACATTAAACTGAGATATAACGAAATGAGAGTGAAAGAAAACTATAATTTTTTATACCGTGCGAAATAAGTGAAACAAAAATGTGGAACATGAGATATAATTAGTAATTTACTAAATTATTCATACCAAATTAAAAGACGGTAAAACCTACGCAATTCTTTTAGCCGTCTGTTTCGCATGCATTTTCCGTGTCCTTGATTGTATTGGCCTTAGGGATGAAATATGGGCCAAGTCATGTGCCAACGGGTTCTAAAATATGTATGCATTTGTGGTGTGGTGTGGTTTGGTTGATGAAGGTGCATCTTTCATATGAACTAATCACATGGCTAATCACAACTGTTTGTTCATAGCCCTGAGATAATTCTAGCAATGGCCACAAGTACATATGTAGATGGCATGATTTACACTCGCGTTAATTTCACCATCCCCTTGTCTCTCGTCTTTCTTTGCTGAATAAAATGCTTAATTGTGGAAAAAACATGGCATGGACTCGAGGTCCATAAGATCTTAGTTGTTTTCTAGAGCTTGTTTGGTGATCTCCTGATGCAATTACTTTCTTCATATTTTGTCATGTTTGGATTATAGCATTGCTACAAAATCAAGAACTCAAAAGGTTTTGGATGTTAACTAAGCCAGACTCTTGCCCACCAACTGTTTGTCAAAATGCTTCAACCTAAGAGCTTCATGATATATTTTTCTAAATATAATGTCCTAATAAAAAATTTTGAAAGGACGTTCTTGTAATAAAAAATAAGTATAACGCTATAATAAAAAAAAATTACAAATTGCATTACTGTTTTTGCATTAAACCCTTCTAATTAAAAATAAATCTTATTGTACAGGCGGCCATAACTATAACGGTCCTAAGGTAGCGAAATTCCTTGTCGGGTAAGTTCCGACCCGCACGAAAGGCGTAACGATCTGGGCACTGTCTCGGTATTAACAATCGAAATATGGTCGAAGCTAAGCAGTGGGACCGCTTGGATTTTTAGAGGAAGGGGTTTATTCAAACTAGCGGGCCGTTTACCAAACGCTCACCCGGTAAGTACTTACCAGGTCATTTACCTTATTGGAGATGTATATGGCAAGGACCAAGAGTCTTATAAGGTAAATGAGAATGACGTCTCTTGCCTGGTTAGCACTTACCGAATAAATTGTTACATACAATGTCGTTCTGATATACTAGAATCTTACCCGGTAAAGTAAATGAGTCTTTACTCTCACCGGTTGTAAGCGTTTAGGTAATCGGCCCCTAAATCAAGAGTAAATTTGTGATCATTATGAACAAGTCCCACAAAACAACACAAACCAAAAGAAAATTTTGTAGTGTGTTGTGGGTTTTGGTTCTCCAAGGAGGAAAAACCTACACCCTCCGTACCTAGCGCCCTCTATAATCAAAACCCACGCATTCCACTGCAACATCTCCGACCGCCATGAAGACTCCAACGGCTCAACCACACCTAAATGAACCGTCGGTAGTGTAAGGGGCGATGGAGGAGAATATGTGGTTTTGCCAAACACAATACCCACGGTGACAGTAAGGGGGTCCTCGTTCTAGCCAAACACAACCCACGACAGAGCTACTCAAGAAGAAAGACAGGAATGGAAGAAGAGGAATGCCGAAAAAGGAGAAAGATGGACGGTAGCTCGACGGATAGTGGGACCTATCTGTGGCCTCTGTCAAAGGGTAGAGATCATCAATGTGGGACCTCTTGGTGAAAGAGAAGATGGGAGGTGTTGGCAAAGGGGTAGGAGGAGAAGGGTCTCTAGAAGTTGGATTGTTGGAGACTTCCGAGGGTTTTGGATGTTATCTCAGTACTGTGTATGTCATTTTTTTCCGGCAATTCAACTTCGAGAACACCCCTCCCCCTACCCATCGAACGACACCCCTTCATCGTCAATCTCACCCTCTTCTCTCCTCCCTTTGGCCTTTGCTTGCCTCTTCTTTCTCACCAAGAAGCCACAGATCGGTCACCTAGACCACCATCCGATCTTGATCCACTGTCCACCCTTCTCCTCCCATGGCATTCATCTTCGTCCCTCCCATTCTCCTTCTCGAGCAAATATATCAGGGGTTGTGTTTGGCGAGAACAACGAGCACCCACTTTACCAGCACCATGCGTTTATGTTTGGCAAACGCAAAACCACATATTTGTGACCAAAAACAACCCTCACAAGTGCAGGCACCCTACGCTACATATCAGGAAAGATGCACCCTCCATCAACCACACCTCCTACATGTTTTAGACCCATGTGAGCCGTGTTAACACAGAACCCGTCCCATTTTTCATCCCTAGGGCTAATGTCATTCTACGACAATCAAGGGCAGGGCAAATGCAACTTCATTTCCAATTCCAAACATCAAAAAAGCCCCAATCCAAGTGGAATTGGCTTTGGAGCTCAAGCAATTCAAAGTTTGAGCCAACCAACCAATCAAAATAACATGCCAATAAAACACTATCATTAACACATCAAAGATTCTGAAACAAGCAAATACTTGGCAACAGTTGATCAATAAATATAACAAAGGAACATCACTGGTCCCTTCTATCAATATCTAAGTAGTAACATTACAAACTTCTTCAAACAGATCACCAGGAAGAGAAAAAAAACAGCCTGTTTATCTCAAACTTTTCATTAAGGAAAAGAAGCATGCAAGATGGGAATTTACTTTTTACTTTTACTTTTCTATAAGCTCACACCTCCTGCATCTCTACTCTACCTCTATCTTTGCTCTATTCATGCATCATCAATCCTAAATTCCTAATAGTTCCCTGCCATTCCAAGACTTTCTCCTTTTTCTTTTCTTATTTCTCTTGTTCTAGCAGCCATTTATCTTTTATCTTCTTTTTCCCTCATAATTCACCTTTTTGGTCAATATGTCAATAACTAAAAAACCAACGGTCCCACCTCATTGACCAACGTACACATATGGATATGATTTGGGTTTCTTACAGATCATAGAAATACTAGAAGTTTAAATGTCGTATCATCTACGAGAAAAGAAAAGATAATCTGGATGATTGACCTGAAGCATTGTCAGCCAATCTTCAGCAGCCTGCAACAAAGAGCTCACCAGTGGCCGTTCATTGTGGACCCATAGGGGTGGCTTAAACTTGTATGAAGCAAGACCAAACACTGGTAAAGAGACCATTGGGATACCATCCATCCCACCAGGATAGCTCACAACAGGTGGATGCTCACATTGATTGCCTGTAACAACCAATAATGCAGCTCATAAATACACAGAGACCGTGCAACTCAAGCCATGAGCATGTCACCACAACAAAAATTGGGTTTATAAGACGCCAAATATGTACAAATGTCCTAACAGACTGCTTCATAAGACATAAGTTTATAGGATCAAACAATGGTGCATCCTATGGAGAAGTATTAAAATAAGTTTATATAACGCTTTTGAGCGACTTAACAAGTTCTTTAGAACATTTCTGAAATAACATCTCCTGTTAGCTTTTTTAAAGGACACTCCCAATAAATGTCCTATGAGAGCATTTTTATAGAACACTTGTTTTTATAAGATATTTTTTAAATAATGTCAGATAAAGTTTAACAGAAAGCTTTATGTGAAAATTGCACTAAAAACTTGTTAAGACGCCCAAAAAGTCTCATAAACTTATTGTAACAATTTTATCTATGACACACAAGTGTTTGGTCCTATAAACTCAAGTCCCATAAAATAGTCTAAAGGAAACTTTGACAACGATTCTAAATTGTAACCAAGCATTGCCTATTGCTTCTATACCCGATTCAATTATAGTCCTATTTAAACCAGCGAGACTCGCACCGAATACCGGTTATTTTGGAATGTACCGCTTGTGTTCGAATCGCCCAATCTATCCTCATGAGGAGAAGTTTGATTTTGGCGTCCTAAAAACCCAATTTTGTCATAGTGCGTATGTACTTGTCAACAACCAATTTCAAAGAAATTAAAGGATAGCAAAAATCATACAGCTTTCATAGGCATTGTTTAGAAACAGAATATACAACTGACCTGCCATGGGAGTGTGAAGAGAGTGAAAAGTCAGAAAGCAAGCATCAAGATCTTTCAGGGTTGGTCCCATAGGAATCCTGTATATTGGGTACCTATTAAAAGCACCACAAAGGCCCATCAAGTCATATGCATGTGCATATGTAAGAATGAGAAAGTACCAGAACCAGATTAAAGGTCTTTGTAATCATACCAAGCCACCGATAACCAACTAGATGATAGCAAGTCACAACTTCTTAGACTTTTCAATTCAGGGAAGGAGCGGGCAAGGTCAAGTATCTGTTACAACAAGAAAATAGAACCAATTATTGGAAATACAAATGGTATAATTTATATTCTGGTTGCTACTTAAATCAGCACAAAAGTTATGTTGCTCCCATGTAGAGACGGAAGTAGAAACTAACCTTGTCAGTCAAAGGTTCTCTGCCCCAAGGCTGATTCCGCTCCAGGTACTCAAATAACAGGCAACCTTGGTTGCTCACAGAATCACTGTCATCACTAGAAAATCCTTCTTGAAGTACATGATGCTGATCTTTCAATGACAACTGATCCATTTGTCGAGAGATTACACTCTTCGGATGGTGATTACCCCTTTCATGTTCGTAATCGCTGCTTGCATCACTACTTGAATCCCTAAAGGAGTCATCACTGTCCTCATCTGGTTTTCTGCAGAGCAATAAAATAAGAAGATTTTCATTAGAGACAAGCATGTCAAGAACTCATCAATTATCTGGTTTCAAAGAACTGAAATTCAGGCAGGAAGAAAGTGAATCTCCAACTCAAAAATGAATTTTTCAAAAGATAATCATACATGTACCACAAATGGGCTCAATCAGTAAACTGAACAATGAAAAAAGAATAGGTGCTTATACCATAGAGAGAGAAAAGTTTATATCAAGCACAAATGCAACAGTGTAAATCTCAAACCAATGCACAGTTTTAAGAATTCTATGATGATAAGTTTGAACACTCCCACCATCCCACAATAACTGCATCATCCGAAAAAATGTGAAACTATTAGTAGTTGAGTTTTAGCAGAATGCCCAAAATATCTTGAACAATGTGAATTATTAGTGGTTGAGTTTTAGCTGAATGTCCAAAATACATCAAATGTATCACGACTCTGAAGTATGATCTATGAGAGGAAAATAGATAACTGCAAAAATTTCCAAAAAAAAGCATTGTGAATCTTAGAGGGTATGCAGTCTTTTGGAAGATGGGAGTGTGAAATTGTCAGTGTGGTTACATAACTAATTAACAAAAATAAGATGAAGCGTCATAAGCAATAAGAGAAACATGTAAATCGATAAGCATCAAGAGCAAGTGTGAGAGAAAAGCCTTCCGATTATAAACCCAGTCCAAATTGTTTGCATCACCGTGTACATTTTAAAAGGTATGTGCCTTATATACTTTCAATTCATGGGAAAACAAACCCACCAAGTAACTTAGCAGATACAAAGGCCTTGACCATTTTATCAAAAATGGTCGATCTTAGCCTCACAACAATCTCCTCTTGGCACATGTCTCCTTTTCTAACCTATGTCTTCAAAGCATTATGTTGAAAATAAGTAAACCACCTTGAATGGTGTTCCCCTGGTATCCTCAAGCGATGCAGGCCCAACCTTCTCCCATATATCCATATTTCCGATCATATCCTTCTTCGTGTGAACATGCATCCACCTCAGCATTTATATTTTTGCTCTCACCTTCGGTACAATGTTGTCCTATGGAGGAATTAATTCCCCATGAATCGTGCCAACTGTTATGAGATTTATTCCCCGTTATGCGTGCCAATATGACATATCTTTTCAAGATTCCCTGTGACTTCTCAACACACATGCCTCCCAAAGCATCTTGCCATTTAAATTATGTTGCTTTATCCTATAATTAACATCCTTAGCAATCTCTTTATCGTTCCAATTATCCCAAATAATGGAAAACATCGTTACTAACAAATTCTAGTCCCTATCGCATTTCTAGATCTTCCACTTCCCTATCGACACTGTAAAAGTTACAGTTCATATGCTCTATGTTATTCCAGCCTAATCCAAAACCTTTATATTGCAATGTATTTCTTAGACCTCTAGCTTTGCATTCACACACTACATAGTCTCTCATCACTCAATACTGCATCATCAAAACATACAAAATGGAATGAAGTTATTTACGAAAGGTTCTCATTTGTGCAATTGTGCTCGAAGAAACGAACAATTTCAATATTGGTAGACAAGCTTTAGATTTCATAAAATAAGCATAGTGATGTTTTTCCTTTTGTGGGAACTTAATGAGAAAAATAAAAATGGCCCTTCTCTTTTTTAACAAAGAATAAATCCAAAGATAAGATAACCTTGTTATAAACACCAATGTAATAAGACAAAAGAATATCCAACTCATGCCATATAATTCAAGCATCTAGCCCACAAGTGATAATGTACAATTATTGGAAAGAGAAGATTATTAGAGAACAACAAAAAATAGCCTACGGTTTCAAAAGCATCACAACACCAAAAGAGACCAAAGATCACTATGCCACCATATATAAGAGAAACCAAGGAACTCACACTTTAAAAGGAGAATGGATCATTAAACTAATATAGTATGCATTGAACTCTATTTTACTCATATACTGTAGATATTAACGTTCAATAATAGAACCATGAGTATACATCCCCTTCTGCAGCATTAGAAAAACTTTGATACTACAGGAAAAAGTAACAGATAAACACCATAAGTAAATAATCAAATACTAAAAGAAGTCAACCCCTAGATCCCCAAGCATTCAACAAACCCTGTCTTTGCATTTATCCTCCAACTATGAACCATTAGATATATGAATAACGGTAAACCATGTGGAGCTCTGAATAACTTGTACGTTTTCCCAATCAAGTAACATTCTTGAATTGCAAGTATAAGTGTATTACTCAAGCAATTACCAATTAATATTAATAAAGTAATAAAGATCTCCCAAGAAGAACATGCTAAACATTCAAAGCCATGTTGATCAATGATATTTAGTTTAAAAAACAAGGAGTCAAGGAATGTATTCACATGAAATGGAAGATAAAGACACTTCAAGAAAATCACTATGTTACTTCTCATAAGTGTCTAGGATTCAATAAATCATAGATGCTACTAATAAGAACAAAGTAATAACAAACAAAGAAGACAAATGTACAACAGAAGATATGTCTTGTTGTAGTACCTCGATTTCATTGAAGACTTCAAAGGGTCTCCATAAATTTGAATTCCAGACAAATAAGGCACATAGTACTGGATCACACCATCAGTGTCATTCAATACCAACGGGACACCAGCACCATAAGCACTCCACTCCTTGAAAGATTCCCACAAATCACCAAGCACGAAGTACGGTTGATATTCCACATCACTAGTCCTCCACCCTCTCATAGTTCTCTGCTGCCACAGTATTGAATCAAAATCACCATTTAGTCCAAATAAACACCTCCAATACCCTTTGTACATAAGCTGACCTAATGTAGTAACATTACCCATTTTATTGTATTTTCATTCTTCTGGAAAATAGTTCTTTGCCAATTTCAAATGGACATAACCACATTCAAATACACACTTTCACATTTGGGGCACAAGTAAACATTTTAATGTTGATAATATGAAATCCTTAATTTATTGTAACGCTTATTATTCTTAGACTAACAATATGAAATTATTTAATTTCAAATTAAACAATATAAATATAACACAAATAGCAAAATTTGTTCACCATCAATCGACTTTTATGAGATTTAAAATATCCCCAACTCCCCTCTGTCTCTGAAACCTGAAGGCGACCCTCAGGGCCCAGAGATGAATGAAGTCGAGCTGACTTCATTAGTGTTCGAAAATGAATCTCATATAAGTAGTGCCAATCACGAAATAGAAAACCACAATTAAAAATAAGAAGTAAGGTATGCTGAGATATCATAAATCAAAAACCCGATTTGTTAACTATATCATAGTCTAACTGAAATTCCAAATGTTACTAACAGCTACTTTACCCCCATGATACCACAATACAAGTATCAATGGAAAAGACGTAGTTGAATCAAATGAAGTGGGTTCGGTACATACCTTAGATGGATGTTGAGCAGGAACTGAAGGCATAACAGAATCCAAAAACCGTTCTAGATTACACAACGGTGAGGAAGCCGGCACAGCCGCCGCCACGACCACCGAGGGTTCCAACGCTACAGGCTTCGATGGCTGTATGACTCGATTATCCGGGTCCTCCCTACCAGAAGACGTCGTAGATTGAGTCGGAGTAACGTCACTTTGAGCTCTACGTAGATTCTCTTGATTCTGACGATTCCTTCTCGCTTTCGCCGGATTGTAAAACCTATCCTCTCCACCACGACTCCGTCCAAACTGCAATCCAGCGCCCAACATCTCCACTAAAACCCTAAATTACAAATCCTCCGATCTCAGCAAAAAGAAAGAATAAACCGAATCACGAATGCAAAGATTTTTCGACAAATTAGAGGGTCAATCCGGATTGATGTTGATTATTTTTCTTTTATGGATAAATCTAAACCGAAACCGAAACCGAAACCGCGTTGGATATTGAATTTTCTTGTAAACAAGACGGAATCAGCCGATTGGAGGGTCGATGGATTGAGAAAAACCCTAAAAATGAAACCAAATCAAAGGTCAGCCAACAAAAGACATCAACAACGATTGATGTGGTGCTTGTGATGATCGAAAGGCGAATAGAAATTGAAGTGGTGAGGTTTGATGAGAGAGACGAAAGGCAGTGTGTGAGGGGAATGGATGGGGGACAAAAGCAGGCTAAGATGGAAAATCAATTCCACACCAAAAACACTGAAATGAATTGTAGATATCGTTTTCGCATCCATTCCACTTTCTGTCATTTTTGTATTATATTATCATATAAAACTTTATTATAAATAATTAATTTCATTTTCTTAAAAACATCTAAACTTTATTTTGGTCCCTCACTACAATGAAAAGTATGGAAATGCGACTTAAATTTTGAAAAATGTGAAAAGTATTCTTATGGTTTATATTTTGTTTTTAAAATATTTACGGTTATTAGTTTGTTTGGTAGTTGCTAAATGGTTTAATGTAAAATGATTAAGAGACTCCCATAATATAGTGTAAAATGAAATATAATTGTTTCCAATGAAATTAGGGTGTTGAATGATTAAGGAAAGCTTAGAACACAAAATCATTCAAAGAGTTTTAGATACATTAAGGTGTTGTTTGTTTACCTCTTAATAGTTCCATTAAGAGGCAACCTCTGAATCGTTAAGAGATGAATCTTGTTTAGCAAAAAAAAAAATCTGTCTCTTAATGATTCTAAAACCCTCTGAATGATTTTGTATCTTGGAACTCCCTTAACCATTTAGAGCCCTAATTTCATTGTACACAATTACCAAACAATTATATTTCATTTTGTACTATATCATGAGAGCCTCTTAATCATTATGACCACTTAATCATTCTGCACCAAACCATTCAGCAATTGTCAAACAGCCCCTAAGAGACAAACTTTTTCTTTGTCAAACAAGATTCACCTCTTAAAGATTCAGAGGTTGCCTCTTAATTAAACTATTAAGAGGTATACAAACAACCCCCTAATACTCTTTGTTATATAAAATGGTATTTTTGTCTTTTTATCTGTTTTAATATTGTTTAAAAAATGAGTATATAATAATATTATTATTTATACTTGTATTATATTAATTATGGCGAAGGATCGTGTGAGAAGGAGAGTTAAGGTGAGAAGTGTAAAAGGAGATATGAACCATTTATCATCTTTAATCTCAAAGTCACTTATAAATCGCGATTGATATGGAATTGATCTGATGCATCTCATCCTAATGTGCATCCAAGAGTGGAGATCTCTTATTACGCTTCCCACCTTAACTTTCTTTCTCATCAAAACTCAACCCGATTATTTATTATACTTATATATATGTATATGATAGCTGACGAGATCTCATAGGGACCAAACTTAACAAAAGGGTCATATTCTTCGATTCTCCGACTATATTTTCCTCCTACTAAAGTCTCATAGGTAGGGGCGGACCCACATAGAATGATATGATGATACGGGCACTACTTCATGGTTCCATCATAAAGGAAAAGAAATACATTTTTTGAAAGATGTCACCATATTGTTTTGTTAGGTACAACAATGTAGTTTTTGAAACTTAAATGTTAACACAATAATTTAATGGTTGAGATCATAAATGCTTCTGTTTTTGTATAAAAGATCTGGGTTTAGAATATCGTAGTTGTCAAATTTGTTGTTTTTTAACTTAAATTTTGGTGTTTATTTAAAACCCTAAACCATGTGCACTAATTTTCACCTTCTCCACAACCCTCAAAACCGGTCACCTTCTCGTGTTGAATCTCATACGGATGAAATCAATTGATTTCACTAGACACCTCCTTCTCCATCAGAGTCTCACAGAATCACAATTTTGGTGACGGGTTTTGTTTGGGTTTTCATTTTGAAGGGATGTCATTTTCTTAGGTTTTAATATAATCTCTTCAATCTTAAAATGTCATATTCACAGTTAGCGAGTCAAGTCTAGGATAGCCAAAGGCAAAATGTGTCTGTGCTTTTTTTTTCAGGAACTAAATGATATTGTTAAAGCTATATTAATTTAGGAGCATCCAGTGACATTAATTGAGACAAACCCTTCATTTATTTCTCAATTTACCTTAGTTGTAGCCACAAACATTAATAGGTCTATTTCTTTTTACATTTTTGAACCAACTGTAGTATAAATGACTCAATACAGAGATTGTATGGTAAACATGATGAAATATGGTCCAACTTGATCAAGACCATTGGGGGGGGGGGGGGGGTTTGGGTTTCCAGACGATCACTTGGACTGCAGATCGAATGGTTTGTTCTAGGGACCAAATCACAAGAACTATCTGGGAACAAAGAGCTTTAAGTATAAAGGAAAACACATAAACCCAAATCACAGGCACTTCTGACTCTAGCTCAATCCGAAGGAAACCTAAAAACAAAAACAATCAAGAGATAGGAGTTCAAAATCCTTTGAGGTATTGGAGTTTGGTTTGCAAGTGGGGTGGGGGATGGCGGAGATGAAGGGCAGCAGGGACCATGACTTCACCAGAGTTTGGGGGGCTTGGGTTTCATGTCACGTTGTAGTAACATATAATGTTATGCATAATCAATATAATATAATATTATATTTTTGTTTTGTTTAATTTTAGCCGAAAGGTTAAATAGATGAAAAATTACCCTCTAACAGAGAAAATAAACGCAGTTAGTGACCAGGGACCACTTCCAAAGCAAAACGAGAACCACATGCCTTCTAGAATTAACAAAGTTCAGATCCCACTTTCAGATTTTTCACTAAATCTCAATGATCAAAATTAGAGTTTACTCTTAAGTTTATAATTTACTACTGTATGCAAATAATTTTCTAAAACTTCATATTTATTTACTAATCAAATAATTAAAATGTTTTCACTCTCCCTCAATCGATTCTCATGGTGAATAACCAGGTTAGTATTTTTTTTTTAAACTTAAATTATACAGCTTTTTAGATAGAGGTTCGGTTTTATACGAGTTCTTATTTTGCATGTTGTATGTAATGTGTTTTTTCCCCCTGTTTTTTTAACGTTTGGTATGTTTGATAGCTGATCCAAGTACACAAGAAACATAATAGCAATTAGGGAATTGCAAGAAACTCGTAAAATAAGAGCTTCTTATTTTGCGAGTTATATTTGTAATTTGTAAATTTACTTTATTTGTTTTTTGGGTTTATATATTAATATTATTACTTTATGCATTCAGTCTTAAAATATTTTAATCTACAGTTAAAATAACATATAATACAAGTTAGTAATGCATATTATTACTTTTTCTTTTCATGTTCCAAGATACTTTTGACATCTTTCACTCATGTCTTCACCCTCTCATACCTCTATGTCTTCTCTCCATCTCCCAATGTAAGATTCAAATTAATATTCATCATGAGTTATTAAAAGTTCTCTCATTCATCTCTCATTCAATTGCTCTAGAACTTCTGGTCTCGCTCTCGATCTCTTGATTGTTTGCTCTTGGTGTAAATCAAACACATTTGTGGAGTCGTTTAAATATGTTGGATTTTAAATATATTGAATTTTAAATTGTCATACAATTTTTTTCATCGATAGACTGTAATTGGAACCATAACTCTTATTTATTTAAATTGCATTAATATGTAAAGGCCAAGTGTAACTTATATCATTATTAAATATTCTCTAAAAAACCCAGTAAAACTTCAAAATCGTTAAAATTCACGGTTTCTGCCACATTGCGAGTTACACAACTAGCATATATATATATATATATATATATATATTGAGTATTAGGGCTTGTTTGTTTTTTGAAAAAAACCACTTAATGCCTCTTAAGTCTGAACCGGTCAAACGTTTTTATTTTCAGACCGTTTGTTTTTTTTACATAAATAAGAGCTGAAAAGATCTTAATTTGCTCTGAAAAAAAAGTGATAACATAATCACTTAAATCCTCTTAAATCGCTCCCTCTAGACTCTCCCCTCCATCCTCACCTCCAGATTTAGTCCTCTAAATCTATCTCGCAAGACATTCGATCTCCAAATCAATCACGCAAGACATTCGATCTCCAAATCAATCACGACYYAGATCGATCCACATATTCTCGTAAAATCATGACCCAGATCAATCCAAATCTATCAGATCCAAAACTTAACTAATTCAGATTTCAGATTTCAGACGTAAAAACAAACAGTCTGACTGATTCAGATTTCAGACTTCAGTACCACCTCTTAAAATTCAGAAGTGAAACCAGACTTCAGAACCTCTTAAAAAACGAACGCCACCTTAATTTATATTAGCTAAATCAAGTAAGGAGATAGAACATATAATTTAAAAAATAATATAATTGTTTTAAAAATAAAATTAGAGTGATAAAAGGGTAACATTTTATGTGATGTTTTAAGATGTAATAAATGGAGGACACATGATGATGGAGGTTCACATGATGATGAATTGAATTTGAGGAGGGTGGCCACCACGTGTTCCTGCAAACTCGTGTGCAGTTGCGATGTGGGGAAAAGTCGTGGCCTCCTTCGCACGTGCCAGATACGCTTCTAAACGGAAAGCATCTCTCCCACTACTGTTATTTTATGGACCTAAAAATCATACTAATTAATAAAGCATCTTTATATTATTGACAAAATAATTAAGCTTTCAATACATATACTTTTAGTATACCTGATATTAGACTCTAACATGTTTTTTTTAATGCAAGATTCAGGGACGGATCCAATAATTTTTAGATACGGTGACATCATATAAAGCGGTTGCATCTTAGAATAAAACGGTTACACCTTTTACAAACCTAATTTTTTTTTTACTTTACCATGAAGGAACAATACGGTGGCATACACCACCCCTCTAGATCCGTGCCCTGAGAAGATTGATGAGCAAAAATTGTCTCAAAGTGTAAAGATAGAAATAGATAGATGATAAGAGCATTAGATGGGTACAAATTAATAGAGGGTGTTGAATCCCTAAATTTGCTTTGTCTTTGATAACATATCTATATCTATATTATTAAACATTTAACAAAAATTCTTAAAAACTATTTTTTATGCATGAAATATTGTATATTGATACATATTACTTAAAATTCAAGATTACAAGTAAATTATGCATAAGTACAATTTATTAAAGCACAATGTTTGAATTTGTGTAACTAACTACAGATAAACATAATCAAACAGATGATAAACATCTCATTTTAAAATATAAAAATCTAAAATATTGAGTTATAACAGAATACTTAATTATTATCTTTATAAAAAATATATTATTAAACCTAAATTAAATTACTTCGTTACGTTAAATTAAATTACAATATAAATTTTGAATTAAAAAACATATACAAACAAAAAATTTAAATAGTTAATTTGATACTAATATTGATATATTTTTGCAAACTTTATATGATATTTTCAAATTTATATTTTATTCAAAAATATAAACATTGTCGCTTTCTCAAAACCATATAAAATCATATCATATCGACATGGATAAAGAACAAAATAAAACATTGAAATGGAAATGTGTTTCGATGCATTACACGAGTAGCCTTCTAATATATATATATATATATATATATATATATATATATATATAAGGATTAGGTTTCAGTGAGAATGAGATAATCAATTCCCTTCTACAACACAGTTCATGGATTGATTTGAGATTAAAAATGATCAAGAGTTCAAATCTCTTCTTAAACTTCTCACATTAACTCTAATTTTCACACGATCCTTCGTCATGTATATATAAACCCCCTTCCCCTTCACCTATTAGAAACAAAATCAAGAACACATACACCAGATCTGTTTATCTTCTCCGACTAAACCCCTTCTTGAGCAACCACATAAAATAACACATGCATACATATTAAGAACTCAAAATCAAACCCAATCTAAATTTGGAAATCAAAATCAAATCTGAATTCAAAACTTAAAGTTAAAATCAAGCCCAATTACAGCCTTAAATCAAATCAAAACCATAATCAACCAAAAATCAAATTAAAACCATAAGAAAACCAGAGTTTGCACAGCGATGGTTCTTGGAGGCACTTGCCTAGAGGGGATTTACGGAGTTCACGCACAACTGGGGTTCAAGATGGAAATAAAAGGAAGTACATAATAGGGTCACTGTGATGCGAGACTGGAGAGGTGGAGGGAGATACGGGGGAGACGGGTAGTTGTTTGAAGAAGGGATTAGTGAGGGGTAGAGGAGTAGAAATAGAAAAAATAGGGCTCTATGATAGGGGTGTTTTTATCATCAGAAATGACATTGAATTCAAGAAATATCAATACATCATATAAAATTGTTTTTCTGAATATTGCTAAACGCAAAATCAATCAATAATTATTTCTAAATTAATATTATCTACTATATCATTTTTCAATAGCATCGTTAATCCGTCAAACATCCTATGATACACCTTTGATATATAGATTGACATCATTTGAAGTCACAATGTCGACTATTTGGAGTAACACTACATGTAAATCAATATAAATCATAAAATCAGTTGAGTTTACATCTCATCTCATGTTAATGTTTTTCATCACCGTTTTAAATATTTCACGTTAAATCAATTTTTTCGGAACCAACAATCTTAGAATCAACAGCTCATGTCCTAAACGTCCTAAAAATAAAATATTTTATCTAAAGGCGTCATAATTAGTTTATAGGAAGCTTTTGGGCGTCTTAACAAGTTTTTTAGGATAATTTTAATACAAAACGTCGTATTAGCTATTTTATTGGACACCTTTGAGAATTGTCCTATAAACTCATATTTTTATAGGACACTTGTTTTTATAAGAATTTTTTTCAAATAGTGTCCTATAAAATAGCTAACGCGACGTTTTTCCTATAAAAATGCCCTAAAAACTTTTTACGATACCAAAAATATCTTATAAACTTATTACAACATCTTTAAATAGAAATATTTAACTTAAAAGTCCTATAAATTAAGTCTTATAAGACGGTTTATTAGAACACTTAGAAATATTTGGTGTCCTATAAACTTAATTTTGTTGTAGTCGTCTATTTTATTTACTAATTTTTAAACTACTACTATATATTAGAAAATTTACAAGATTTGGTCCTTGTATTTGTGGACTTTGTTTATAAACCTTTTTTTTACATTCTGATTCCTCTACAAATTGAAGAGGTGTCACTTGCACATCTAGTGATATTTTTGAAATTCGAGAAGATAAATGACTAAGAGATGAATTAAAAGTCTAAAAAATGGTTATTTTTATTAATTTTCCTAAAATTTAATTGAGTGTATAAATTTAGAATAACTAGAAGGGTACTCGCACAATGCAGTGAGATACATCTTGATTTTAATGTTTTGTTTTATATTATGATGCTATGTGGTTCGGAGAAAAAAAATGTTTTTATTTTTGAATGAAATATAAATTTGAAGATATCATATATTTAAAAAAAAAAATAAGTGATATTAGTATTAAATTAACTACAAGTTCTCGTTTTATGTAATTTCTTTTATTCAAATTTTTATTACAATTTAATTAAAATTTAAAAACGAATTAATTTATATTTGGTTTAATAATATAATTTTTTATAAAGATAATAATTAATTATTTTGTTAGAAATCAATAATTATCCTAATTATATTTTAAATTTTTTATATTTTAAAATAAAATATTTATCTTTTATTTGATTATGTTTATCTGCAGTTTGTTACACGAATTCAAAATGGAGCTTTAATAAGTTGTACTTACGTACAATTACTTGTAATCTTGAATTTTAAGTAATATGCATCAATAAACAGTACTTCATGCATAAAAAACAATTTTTAAGAGTTTTTGTCAAATACTTTATAATATAGTATAATATAACGAAAGTGTATATGTTGGTTCAATAATCGGAGATTCAAAAGCGAAAACGTCAAAACGTTACCACCACCAACCTATCTGTTGATTTTAGTTGCCGATTCGGATTCTTTTGATTCGACATAATTCGTTTCCGATTTTTGCATTTTTTTCCCACCCGATTTTGAGAAAAAGGAGAAAAGGAAAGAAACACTATCCCGACAATGAATTATTGAGAGTAATAATGGGGCATATAAAGATTGCATGTAGTCCCTACTTTCCAACTTTCTGATATCAATCATTAAATCAAAATTATTCCATTTTATTTAATTTAATAAACCCTTTTTATTCCAAATTAAATGGAAGATTCAAATTTGGAGGCCTAAACTTGAGGACAAGATTTTTAATTGGTCATAATAAAAGTTGGCATCATTTTTATTCATTTTATTTTCTTCCACCAAAAAATGCAACTTTTATAATTAACTAATTTTTCTATTAATTATTTTATGTGGTTATTAATTAATTTTTACCAAACATGATTTGTTTATCAGCTAACAGTTAACGTATTAGTCATCAGCTAATTAACTTATCAGCCAACAACTAGTTTAATGAAAGGATTAATTTGCTTGAAAAAATTAGTTGTGTACCTGTATGTATGTATGTATGTATGTATGTATGTATGTATGTATGTATGTAATTTCATGTATTTGTTCCTCAAAAGCGAAAAATAAATAAAACGAATCAAATATCTCAATATGAAAAAATAAATAAAATAAAAATAAATAAACAAAATCTCATAAATAATCGATTTTTTTAGCCTTTCTTTTACTAGTCATTTTCAACATTTATTTATTTCATTATTTCAATAAAATAAATAAATACTTATAAAACCGATTTTGGTTTTAATTTTTTTTTTCAATTCGATTGATATCAACAATAAAAATATAACAAAGATATATTTTATAGATCCAACCATAATATGCATTTGACTTTTAACATGATCTTAGAATACTCGTATATAAAGAAGCAACATGAAACATTCATAAATGTAAAGAAGAAGACATAAACATGTTTACTTGAATTGAAGTAGCGGGAAGTAAATCCTTCATTAGTGTCGGGCAACGAACTGAACAACTTTTTTTAAAGCGGTGGTCAATGAAACCGAGTTTTTAACCGTACGTGCTGATAACGTGTTATAAAATAACTAACGGAAAACAACAATAGAATGAAGAGAATGAATCTATAATTTTCATTAATCAAAAGCTCCTTAAATCATTACAAAAGTGAAGAGTATCAACGAGGGAAAATTCTCTCGCTGATCTGTCGTTAAAGGGGTCTTTCGTCGTTGATAGTCCGTCGGTTAAAAGCTCGTAGGTAATGTTATCAGCGACAAAATCTTTCAGCGACGGATCAACGCTAGAAACTTTCAGCGACAAATCAACGAGAGAATCTTTCAGCGACAAATCAGCGAGGAAAACTTTTAGTGACGGGATCAACGAGGGAAACATTCAGCAATGGATCAGTGAGAGAATCTTTCAACGACGGATCAGCGAGAGAAACTCTCAACGAATGATCAACAAGGGAAACTTTTACCGAAGGATTTGCGAGAGACTTTCAGGGACGGATTTTTCCTCGCTAATCCGTCACTAATTTTTATTAATTTAAAAATAAATAATTTATAATTACATAATTTCTGTATTTATTCATTATACAAAACATGGCCATAAAATAATAAACCAAAACTGTGAACAAATTAAAACTAATCAATTCATACAATTTAATGTTCAAATTCATATGGGGAAGGGGGGAAAACGTATCCTGACTGCTGCATAAACGTAGAAAAATGCTCCAATAAGTTGACATGTTCGACTACGGCAGCAGCGTGTCTAGCCTGTTCGGCCTCCAAATCTGTCCTACTCTTCCGTTCGGCCTCCATCTCGGCCTGATGACGTTCCTCCCGCAGCCGCGCCTCCTCCTCTACCTTTGCCAACTTCTATCTCAACTCCGCTAACTGTAAATATTCAATATTCGACAAAATCAATAATTTGTTCGCAATGAAAGTAATGAGAAAGTATATAACAATATAACCAACATACCTCCGCTCTTGACTCGTATGATCTTCCGGTGCTACGACTACATCTACCCGTCATAGCATAAGAGGAATCCTTGGAGGTCCCGAAACCAAAGATGCGACCCTTTCTCCGTCCTCCGACACTCTGTTCCCAAAGAGATGCCTCATTAGGGGGAGGGCTGTCGGTACTAGACTGTGACTCACCCCTAAGCGATTGAAATCGCTCATATGGTTCAGCGAGGGATCTGCGAGGAATTATCCTATTTTTCTTATTTTCTCATTTTTTATGTGCTCTATGTACACATGTTTATGTGTAGATGTCATATGTATGCATGTTTATGTGTTATATGTATATATGTGTTTTTTTTGCTAACCACGATGTGTGTTATATGTATACATGTGTATGTGCTATATGTATATATACCCGTCAGGCCGTGTTATACACATATGTATACATGATGTGTATATGTGTGTTGGTTGCTAACCACGATTGAACCTATGTATATATTGTTGAAGATTCATGTATTGGATATTGTATATATGTTTAAATGTATGCATATATGTAAATGTCTAGATAATATGTATGTGTTATATGTATACCGCCAGCCTGTGTTATATACATATGTATTACACGATGTGTATATATTCGATTTTATTGGGTTTTATTATATTTTATTGGGCCTTAATCTGCTTCATTCATTTTTCTTGGGCCTTAATTTATTTATTTGGCTTTATTTAATTTTATTGGGCCTTATTGGGCTAAATGGGTCGTATTGGGTTTTATTCGGTTTTATTAGGTTTTAATCATTTTTATCGGGCTTTAATGAGCTTTAAGCAATATTAATTAATAATTAATAAAAAATTAAATTATTAATTAAATTTATCAAAAAAAATATTAATAAATAACAAATATATATTAATTAATCATTAATAATTAATCAGCGAGAGAACTGGTATTTTGCCAATTCTTCGCTGATCTTTCGCTGATTAGCGAGGGATCAACGAGGGAATGACCAGTCCGTCGCTAATCCTTCGATGATCAGTGAGGAATCTGTGAGTGATTATCCTATTTTTTTTATTTTGTTATTTTTTATGTGTTATATGTACACATGTTTATGTGTAAGTGTCATATGTATGCATGTTTGTGTGTTATATGTATATATGTGTTTTGATTGCTAACCACGATGTGTGTTATATGTACGCATGTGTATCTGTTATATGTATATATACTCATCGGCTTGTGTTATATACATATGTATACACGATGTATATATATGTGTGTCGGTTGCTAACCACGTTGGATCTATGTATATATTATTAAAGATACATGTATCGGATGTTGTATATATGTTTAAATGTATATGTATATGTGAATGTCTAGATAATGTGTGTGTTATATGTATACATGTGTATGTGTTATATGTACATGTATCTATCGGCCTGTGTTATATACATATGTAAATATTCGGTTTTATTGAATCTTTAATGGGCTTTATTGGACTTAATGAGCTTTATTGGGCCTTAATTCATTTATTGGGTGCTATTCAAGTTTATTAGGTCTTAACGGGCTTTATTAGGTTTTATTCGGTTTTATTGGACCTTAACGAACATTATTGGACTTTACTCGGTTTTATTACGACTCAATCCATTTATTAGGCTTTATTCAATTTTATTGGACTTTAATGGGCTTTATTCGTTTTTATTGGGCCTTAATCTATTTTATTGACTTCATTCAATTTTACTGGGTTTAATGGAGATTATTGGACTTTATTCGGTTTTATTGGGTTCCAATCCATTTTATTGGGCCTTAATGGGCTTTATTCATTTTTAGTTGGTCTTAATGGGCTTTATTCATTTTCGGTAGGTCTTATTGGACTTTATTCAATATTAATTAATTAATTAATAATCAATTAAATTATTAATTATATTTATTAAAAAACAAATATATTAATAAATAACAAATATTTATTAATTAATAATTAATAATTGATCAAGGAGGGAACTAGTTTTTGACCATTCCCTTGATAATCAGCGAGAGAATGGCCAACGAGGGGACTGATTTTTGGCAATTCCTTCGTTGATCCCTTGCTGATCAGCAAGGGAACTTGTTTTTGGCCAATTCCCTCTCTGATCCCTCACTGATCAATAAGGGAACTGGTTTTTGGCCATTCCCTCTATGATTCCTTGTTGATCAGTGAAAGAACTAGTTTTTGGTCATTCTCTCGTTGATCCCTCGTTGATCAGAGAGGGAACTGCTTTTTGGCTAATTCCCTCGCATAACATTTCTGGTTGAACCTGCCCCTTTTTGTATTGACTCAAAAGGGTATTTTGGAAAGGAAAAAAAAGATATATTCTTTTCTCTTACAAAAGTAGTAACTTATCATTTTTAGTTTCTTTAAATATTTTATCTTTAATTAAATACATTCTTGCCCCGATCACCCAATTCGCTCCAACAGACAAGCATGAGGAACGAGAAGGAGCCAACGGTTGAGGGTCAAGCAAAGGCTCTCACCAAGGGCTAAAAGGGTTAGTCACTCTCTTATTTAGAAGGGACGTGGGGCTTGCTTGTTTTTCTCTCACACCTCTCAGTCTCATTCCAGGCAAGCAAGGAAAAGGCAGGTTGGTAGCATGGCCAATTCTCTCGCTAAGATTTTTTCCGTCACTAATATCCGTCGCTGATACTTTGTTTTCTAGTAGTGAATAGGGATGTGATACAAGTAGATAGCTATGGTTAATACTAGTCATAATATATCTCTAATATGTTTATCTCTATCTAGATCATCATATCCTTTAGACGATAACATATTTATCCTACAACAAAATCTTGTTTATGAAAACCTAAATACCAGTAAATAATATGACATATGAGCATGACCCATAAAAGCCAAATATTTTGATAAAACAAAATGTAGCATTTTGTGCAATCATGGCTGCATTGTGAAGACTGTTTTAGAAATAGAGAAATATTGGTTTACATAATATAGGTTGGTGTGGATGTGGATCTTGATAATGAACCAATACATCAATCCTAAAGTAAAATTTTGGACACTCTCAAAGCCTCGAATCATCTAAGATAACAATTTTCTCAAAAGATAAACAACGTGACCACTATCCTCAACCAGTTAAATCAAGGTGCGTTTGGTATGATGGATATGACACATAGAATAGTGTGTACCATGTTTGGCGTAACATTAAGTGGAACTAACAGGAATTATACGGTAATGGTTTTTCGAGCTAGTGAGTGATCCAATTGTGCCATTCGTTTAAAAAGGAATTAGTTCTAGTTGTTATCGGACATCTCTAAACATGTGTTACAGTTGATTCTTATAAATGAAGCATTTTATTTAGTGTAAAGTTTGAGACAGTGCAATTTGAATAGAACATATTGGTTTATTGAAATTGATTATTGTGAACAATTTGTTTTTGAAATCGAAGGTGATGTTCCAAGTATCACAGCGGTCAGATAGATTATCTTCGGTTTTTCTTTATCAAGATCGATTTTTCTTTCTTCCTTCACCATTGTGATCTTTTTGCTGTCTTTGTGCACTATTTTTGTTTCTGGCTTCGGGATGAAAATCACACATCTTATTCCTGTCCCACCAATGAAATTAATACACACCAGATGTATTGTATTGTGCAACATTCCGTTATGCTATTCGAAGAGACTTCGATGACTTTCATCTCAAGATTGGAACTTCTGCCACTTTTGGCATTGTCAATGGTATTTGAACCAACCAACATCAAATTCTGCAACAATCCGTTATGTCATTCCGGTTATGCTAATCGTAAACGATTAGGGCTCCAAATTCTAGGGTTTGGTCGGTCAAATTTGGGAAATTCGAGTTTAGGTATGTAACCTAATGATCGAACTGAATTTCTTTTGTAAAACCCCAAAATTCGGAAAAGAGCGACTGATTTAATTTTTTTGTAATGAATCAGATGAAGAGTAAAATTCATTTATAAAGGTCAATACTTGATTACGTATAATGACAATATAAGATTTAACATTAACAATATATAAACCAGACCTTATACAAAGTCTAAGTTAAGAGCATGTGTTACTAAAACCTTATGACAATCGTTATCTCCAAAATACAAAAGACGTCTCCATGTAACTAAATCGTTCTTGTGCCTCTAACGAGCACTCACCTCATTACAATGTCGCTAGTACCATTCCCAATTTAGGACATGATTCACATGCCGACAAAAAAAAGAGTTAGACTTAATGCCTAGTGAACTCAAACAATTTTTATCATTTATATAATATGGTAAAACTGAAAGGATGATATTTAAATCACAATTTCCAAAATGAAATGCATTAAATGTAAAAACAACTTATTTCCACAAAACCCGCCATTTTCGCGATAAAAACTCATTAGTCAAAACCCTCATTAATCGTGAAACCAAAACCCACTACTCATACAAAATATGAATGAGGTTTAATAATCAAATACCAGAAATATGAATAAAACTCCATTATCCGAAACACCAAAAATATGAATAAGGTTTCATTATACCAAAACTATAAATTATGGATACTCTCTGGCCCAAAACAACACTAAAAACATTGATAATACAATACCCAAAACCAATACCTTTTAGTGACGGGAGAGACCCGTATCCATAGAATCTGGTGAAAACAAAGTTAGTCATATATCAACGTTATCAAGTAACACCTCAAGATTCAATTGTTCTTAGTGTCTATTCAAATGAGTAACACCTCAAGGCTCATGTCCTCATGGGGTAGCACCTCAAGGCTCATGGTTCTTAGTATCTATAATTTCGGGTAGCACCTCAAGACTCAATAATCATAGCGCCTACTCTTTGGAGTTTCACTTCAAGGCTCATGTCCTTAGTACCTACCCCATCGGGTAGCACCTCAAGTATCGAGTCCTTAGTGCCTACTCATCTTGGCCAAAAGGCTAAAAGAGGGTCCAGGAGTCCGACTCATTTGAGTTCACCTCCGCAATACCCACAGTCCCAGAGTCCAATCCACACGAGTCCCTCTCCTCAATACTAACACAAGCACCATGCTTTACTCGAGCACTGGTCTCAGAGTACGAACATTAACACTCCTCACTCATCATACGACTAATAACTCATATGCTATGGATCCATTGCATACAGTCTAAAATCACATGACCTCAAATGAATGACCAACATATTCAAAACATGTAAATTCCAAATAAATATGCAACAAATGCAATCACGTCCAAAACTCAACATTGAGTAATTTAAACCGGACAAATGTCCTCAAAACTCATTTTATCCAAAATCAAACCAATAGACTCCACACATACGTTAATATTCAATAAAATCAACATAAATCAAAATATGCATTTACACGATGTTTATGCAAACTCAAGCTCAAAAGTATGATTTGATCAAAATCCACCATTGTTGGAATAATTCGTCTCCAAATGAGAACCAAACAATTTATACTTCCAAAATGCATCATAAATATATTAACATTATATAATCCTTGTAGATACAATAAATCATAAAAACCACCCCTTTACGATTCATTAATTAAAATGTTCAAAGTCTCAAATATAAGCATTTTTAAATACTGTATAAGAACAGAAGTGCAAAAATGCAATACCCCTAAGAAATCGTTCACGCTTGATAACTCTTAAAAGAAAATACTTTAAGACTCCATAATAGACATTTTTGACATGTACAAAATTTCACAAAGCAACTTGAACTCACCTTGCTGGGTTAAGTTAAACCTATATTCCAAAATTCCAAAGCTCTAGCTTCCCAGGGATGAAGGTTTGTGATTCATAAGCAAACCTCTCCAAGGAAACTCCTCAAGCTCTTCAACCAAGCCAACGAGACATCAAATTTAAGAGTGCATTTGGTGTCCAGATATGTTAGGACATAATAGGAGTAAAAGAACAAAACATGACAGAACATGATAGAACAACTATTCAACATGTGGTAAGCTAGAACTGGACAAAACAAAACAAGTAAAATGACCATTTTACCCCTAAAGAGTTGTTTATACATTTTGATTAATTTATGTGTTTTATTGAATTATAATAAAACAATTATTTTTTATAACAAAATATATCATTAGCATGTTTTCGTCAAAACAATTAAAATGACATCAAAATAAAAAGTTTATGTAGTTTTCAATTTTTATTTTATACATTATTTATTATTATTAATATATAATAAATTACATAAATTAATAAAAATATAGAAACCTTATAAAGATAATATTTTGAGGATAATAACAGGAAAATTTAAAAAAACATAAAATACAATAAATAAAATTTAAAGAATGAGTAAAATGTAAAAATGAGACATATTTGATATTTTAGAAGAAAATTAAGTTTTATTTTGAGGTTATATTGGTAAAATATACATGTGTTCCACCTTGTTCCATGTTCCATGGGGGTATAGGTGAAACATGGATGTTCCACTTTATTTCACTCTGTTCCTGTCTGTTCCACATAGAAGTACTGCCGAACATTGAACAAGAATCCTATTCTGATTTGTTCTGTCTAGTGTACCAAACATATCCTAACACAACTTCAAACACCAAGAACCTCATATATAGGTCTAGAAATACCCAAAAAGCTTACCTATTCAAATATGAAGACCCAAGTGAAATCCTTATGTGGAGCTTGCCAATCCTTAAACCACACTTTGAAAAGCTCCAAAAATTAGTCTCCAAGCTCCAAAAATCACCGAAACCATAAAGGAAATGAGAAAATGAGGGAACACTAGAAAATTGGCCCTTAAAAACGTCCAGAAAACTCATACAACCTTAGTTTGTGACCCTAGGGTCATGACACAAGGGTCGGTCGCGTCCAAGGCCCGCACGCTTTGGATGTTTCTGGCGATGGTGGCTTGAGACCTTGGGCTCGGATTGCAAAGGTGGCCCCACCCATGAGGTGCTTGCCACTTAAGGTACATAATATACGACCGTGGCCTGCGACCCAAGGGTCGCATCACTACAAGAAGCTTGAAATGCTTCATACACTTGCTCTTTTCAGGGTTTATCTTGCTAGGCTTCTTACCCTTAAACTTATCTAAGATTTAATAAATGGCATTTTCTTGCTTAAAACATAATTCAAACCCAAAGTAACTAGATTACAAAATCCCGGGTGTTACATTTCCCCTGTTGTTGTTGCTTCTTGTTGACTCTGTTAAAGGCAACAATTTCATTTCTAGCATCAATTGCATCATCTCCTCGAATTTCTCGTTTTGATCTTCAAATTTTTTGTTTTAATCTCGATCTTTTTTTCAAGATTTTTAATCCGTTCCTCCATCACCGTTGTTTTCCTTGTTATCGCAGGAGCCATATTAGTGCCGTTCCTGGGGAAGGTCCGAAAATTAGGGGCCTAAATTTTTTAGTATATATAATAGTAATTAAAAAAAAAAATAGTAAATAAAAGAGACATAAAAAAGTAGTATCTAATAGGACTAAAAAAGATTTTGATACTACATTAACTATTAAGACCCACACATGTATTAATTAAATATATTGGAGAAAAAAATACATAAAAATGTTAATTTGTTGTTCATTATATAATATTATTTGATATTTCTCTTAGTTTTTTCTAATCTAAAACCGATGTTTAAATTGCCTCGAAAACTTTGATATATTCTCCATAATCTATCTCTGATCAACTCTTTTGATTATTTCATTCTCGCGTGAATTCTATTTTTATTTTAGAATATAATAAATTTTTTTTATTAGCTAACAAAACCCCATCTTTTGAAAAAATTACCAACGATATGAGACGGTACAATTTATATCTATATTTAGAATAATAAAACTATAATTATTTTTTTTCATAGTTGTTCTTTATTATCTAATATTGAGTCCATAAATCTTAAGTACTCTTCTATCTCTAAAAGAAGAATAAGTTCTCAAACTATCCACCAACATGAGTTTTTATTTATTTATAAGATTGATAATTCCAAAAAAGTTTGTTTTAACCTTAAAATTATGTTATTGAGTCTTTTTTTACGTAAGAAAGAGAGGAAAGTAATGAGGGAAGAAAAATATTCTGTTGTCGAGATTCTTTAGGGAAAGGAAAAGAAAAGGAAAGGAAAAAAAACTATATTAAAATTTATTTTTATTTCATTATTTTCCCATCCTTTCTCTTCTCTATCAAAAACAAACTTTATTTTTCGTCCTTTTTCATTCTTTTCGTCCCTTCCCATATTTGAGAACATAATATAAAAGTTTTAAAATGGTGTTAAAAACATTAATATGAGGTGACATGGAAAACCAACCTATTTACATTGAGTTACATAGTGTTGTTCGGAAATCAGAAAAATTAACTTTGTGACCTCAAATGATGTCATTCTATGTACCAAAAATATATCATAGGATATTTTTTATGATGGAACAAATTGACGATGCAACATAAAATGTTCTAGTAGATAATATTTAATTTAGAAATGATTATTGATTGATTTTGCATCTAAGATATACTTAGAAAAATGGTTTTTATATGAATTCAATATTATTTCTGATGATAAAAACAATATATTAAAAAAAATATCGTAATCGTACTGTTCTCGTTATAGTTTAGATACACTTGATTGATCCAACTTGAAGACCAAGATGCATTTAATTCCTACATAGGGGAAGTATGTATGCTATTTTGGTGTTTTAAACAAAGGCAAAGGATGATAATTGATAAATGGAGAAAGGACCATGGCAAGTCAACAAGTCAAGTCTTGGTAGTTTGTCTTCATCAATGAAACAGAATTTGAACAAAATATGTGTGTTTTGGCACATGGGAGTTCCAATCAGAGACTTTAGAAACTTCAAGTCAATTAGTGGGTTAATTTCTAAAACCCCTTCTATATTAGAATCAAGTCAAATCACGCATTGAAATCTAAAAAGCAAGAATTGATTTTGATACGTGTGACGAGAAAATTCAAGAAAACGGTGTTTAAAGATTTCTTGTTCTTTAATTAATCAACTTTGGAATTATGTTTAAGTCGAAACGTATTACAAGGGGATAACCACAAGAAACTTTCCAAATGTGTACTTTTGGCGTTTGAAAGGGGGTATAAGAATGAATGGAGGAAAAGAGTTGACGAGTCAACTTCGTGATGGTGTTGGTCAATAATTAGAAAAAAAAGGTATACAAGTTGATTTTGTGAATGTGAAGGCTTGTAAAATGGTAGTCACATAAGAATTGAAGTCCCATCTTTTACCCCCAAGAACACATAGTGGTAGAAGATATATGTATGTATGTATGTATACACACTCATGTGCATAATGGAGTGTTAAGAACACCGGTAGGTAGTTATCTGTTGTGTTGGACATTTGAAATGCTGATCATCTTCTTTTTCATGTCGGTTCTTCTCTCTTGTTTACCTCTGCTGCTTTCCTCTGCTACATACGATAACGCTTCTACCCCTATCTGCCCGGAAAGTTTCAGCTGCAGCCCAATTTTAGCCCCATTCAAGTACCCTTTTTACAATGCCAGTGACAGTAGTCAATGTGGGTTGATCAAGGTCCGCTGTTCTACCTCCAATCTTAGCCAAATTCAACTTGGAAATCACTCGTACAGTATTACGCGCAGGCCTTGGCCTCGTTCTTTTGTCTTTATCAAGAACAAAACATTTGAAAATCTTGTAGATGATAAAAGCTGTGAGGCACTTGAGTATAATTTCACTTCTCCAACTCCTCTTTTGTTTTCCATTTCAATCTTCAGCAACATGACTGTCTACAAATGCACAAATCATTCCAATTATGCTCGTTCTTTTTTTGACCGACACAAGTTACAGAATTACAGTAGCTACAAGTGCAAAGATCACAGTTACAGTTTCTACTATAGATATCCGATTGATTATACAACAATTCCAAGTGATCTCCCACATTCGTGCGATGTAATACAGCTGCCAGTGAAACTGGATCCAGTAGTAGATCAGGCCAACATATTTTCCCTTCTCTCCCCTGAATTCTCTATAGCTTTTCATTTGTCACCATCTTGTGATGGGTGCCACAAGAAAGGCGGCCAGTGTCGTGTTGACAATGGACAGTTTCATTGTTTAAATGCCAAAAATGGTACTTTTTTTTTCCTTTTCTCCTTATTCTGGATACACCAGAATCGATATGTCTAACGTATTCCTTTCACACAATTTTCACAAGCCAGAGGTCTTCACGGAAAACCCTTTACACTTTTCTTGAATACACGGGGCTAGTTTCGTTTGGTTCAATGTATAACTTACCTTTGTTTGTTTGGTTGCTGCAGAAAAGGGAAAACTGAAACTGAAACTGATCCTAGGTAATATACTTCTTTGATCCTATATTACTAGGAATCTGTACCTGAAGGTGTTGCATTTTCTTGCTACAGGTGTTGCTGGATCTGGCTTCATCCTCATGCTGTCTTCTATTATCTTCGCAATCTGGCGTTACTGTAAAAGCAGCCCTTTTTCGTACGTCTCATCAAAGGACAAACTCTAGACCTTGAAGATGGGAGTCACTTCTTTGGCGTCTCCGTTTTCTCCTACGAAGAGCTAAAAGATGCCACCCAAAATTTTGACCCTTCTCAAGAACTAGGGGATGGAGGTTTTGGAGCTGTTTACTATGGTGAGAATTTCACATACCTCCTATCACTTGCTAATAAATTAAAATATTGTCTTTTTAAAAGCTATTTCTCACATATGTTGAAACTCCCTTCTTTCATTAAGGATTCTTTCGGAGAGTAGTCTGACGGGTTACAAATATCTCAAGTGGCATTACACCTAAAGCCTACCTTTAAAAAGGGGCTCCAACATTCTGGGGCATCTATACCCGTCTAGCCTCCATTGGAGGGGTGTGTTGGAGTCCAATTTGATAGGGTTCCATGTATCTCGAACCCCAAATTATAATATTGATGCTTGTTCATTCTCACTTCGATTTATTCACACCCGATGTTTCTAAAAAAGGTAAGCTCCAAGATGGGCGAGAAGTTGCAGTGAAACGACTTTATAAGCACAACTACAAGCAAGTCCAACAATTCATAAATGAGGTCGAAATCCTTGCCAAACTACGACACCCCAACCTCGTTTTGCTCTATGGTTGCACCTCTAAACAAAGCCACGACCTTCTACTTGTTTATGAGTACATTCCCAATGGCACCCTTGCCGATCACCTCCACGGTCCGCAAGCAAATCCAAGCCTGCTAACATGGCTGATAAGGATGAAGATCGCCATAGAAACCGCCAGTGCACTAGCCTACCTTCATGCCACCGAAATCATACACCGAGATGTAAAGAGCAACAACATTCTCCTTGATCACAACTTCTGTGTCAAAGTAGCCGATTTCGGGCTCTCAAGGCTCCTACCAAATGATGTCACCCACGTGTCAACTGCTCCGCAGGGAACCCCGGGATACGTGGACCCACAATATCACCAGCGGTACCAATTAACAGATAAGAGTGATGTTTACAGCTTTGGAGTAGTGTTGATGGAGCTAATATCGTCATTGGTAGCTGTCGATTTAAGTAGGTCTTCAGACGACATTAGTTTGGCCAACCTGGCTATAAACCGGATCCAAAGATGCGTGGTCGATGAATTGATTGACCCGGTTCTAGGATCTGATTCAGATTCCGAAATCACGAGGATGATCAGATTGGTAGCAGAATTGGCTTTTCGGTGTTTACAGTATGATTCGGAAATGAGACCGACAATGAGCGAGGTGTTGGAAGTGTTGGAGGATATTCAAGGCAGTGGAAGAACCTGTGCTTATGATGACATAAAAGAATCGGAACACTTCGATCCTCCATCTTCAATGGAAACCATGAATGATACGGTGGTTTTGTTAGGGCCATCACCGCCGCCAGCCTCCGTCGCCGGTGATTGGCAGAGTGGTAGCTGTGGACCAACTACATTAAGCAGCAGTGGAGACCGATTGCCAATGAAGAATTAGTGTATTATGTATTGTTTTATATGATTTGTTTCCATCTAAATTAGGATTTAGAATATCAATTGAGGGGGTTGTTTACCAAGCACTTAATCGGTAAACGTTTATCGATAAAATTCCACTTTATCGTTTACTTACCGGGTAAGATTTTAGTCAACAAAAGTGACATCTTATACAACAATTTACCCGGTAAGCACTAACCATAGTGAGAGCCGTCGCTCTCACTTATTGGGTAAGATTCTTGGACCTTGGCTCGCTCTTATCGGATAAGATTCTTGATTCTTACTATGTTCATCCCGTAATATAATGTGACTTGGTAAGCATTTATCGGGGTAAACGTTTGGTAAACGGCCCCTTATATTTGTTTCATGATATATTTGTTTGACACACGTTGATGAAATAAAAGCTTTACATAAAAAGGTTTCACATAATTAACCACATGCATACGAAGCAAACACCCTCCAAAACAAATATATGTTCATAAATATATTAAATGTTAGCTTTAAATAAAGAAAATTTAAATATAAAACAATACCTTAAGATAATTCTTTTTAATATAACAATGTGGATGTATTTTTATCTTACAAAGTGGTGAGAGTTCTGATAATTTTGAACTGTTATCTATATTATACACTAATATCACATATAAAATCACATGTGATTCTGACGACCTTGTCTGACGAGCCACTAGTCCCTCGAACACTTTTTTTAACCATTAATATAAAATCACATGTGATTTTGCACATGATTTGTCTGGAAGAATATCTGCTTGATATTATCATATTGTGATACATAGGAATATGTATCTCTCTGTAATTATGTTGTATATATTGGCCTTGAATTCATGAAGAACAACATGTAATTGATTCCTACATAGGCGAAGTATTTATTTTGAGTGTGTGTTATTTTGGTATTTCAAGAAAAGGTGACGATATAATTGATAAATCGAGCAAGGACCATGTGGAAAGTCAACAAGTCAAAGTCTCGGTAGTTTGTCTTGATTGATAATAAGGGTGCATTTGGTATACTATGAAACTGGACTAGAAAAAGGTTTGGAAAGGTGAAAGTGAGATAGGCCGGTGAAAACGATTCTAGAAAGATACAAGGTTTTAATTTAACAAAAGGTAATTAAGTAATTTATCAATCTTGTTTATATCCCTTATTTTTGTGTCGTTTATCTTGGTGAGACCGGAAAAAAAATGCATTTTGATGCTGCAAAAACCTTTAATTATCTTCAAGCGGGATATTTCCATTGATGTTTCATGTTTCTTGAACGTTTTCATCCGTAATCTAGGCTCGATTGAGTACGTTATCTATGCACACAAAGAAGCAACCTTACGGGTTGGTGCAAGGCTCGTTCATGACTCGTAATAGTGCAATTTCATGACCGGATTTATATAGTCTATCGGAATCCTACAAATACACACTGTATATTTTCTTTCCAGGGTGATTGTACATGATATTGGAAATCTAAGTAAAGGACAAACACTACAACAAAATCGGGTTTATAGGACACTCCGAATTTTTAAGCGTCATAATAGACCTCTTTATAAGACTTAATTTATAGGACCAAAAAAATAAAATATCATATCTAAAGGTGTTGTAATAAGTTTATATGACGTTTTTTGACGTCGTAATAAGTTTTTTAGGACACTTTTAATACAAAACGTTACATTAGCAACTTTATAGGACACTAATTGAAAAACTGTCCTATAAAAAACAAGTGTCCTATAAAAAATTGAGTTTATAGGACACTTTATCAAAAGTGTCCTATAAAGTTGATAATACGACACTTTGTATTAAAAATGTCCTAAAAAACTTGTTAGGTACTAGTTGCAAAGATGATGGGTGGGAAAGTAGACATCCATTTGAAGATAGGGATTGAGATTCTTCATGCTTTGTTATCCATGGCTCCTCTAACTGTAAGCATCAAGGGGTTGCAGATCTCGATCAGGAAGACGGAGATCATCACATGAAAGACATACAAGTTGAGTCTTAGGGGCAGTTTACCTAAATGCTTACCCGGTAAGTGCTTAACGTTAGAAGTCTAACACTATAATTTATTTTATTAGGTAAGATTGTAGTATATCAAAACATATCTTATGCAACAATTTACCTGGTAAGCGCTTACCCGGGTAAGACTCTCCATCCTTATCATCACTTTTACCATTGCTATTACAAGTAAGATTCTTGGCCCTTGCTATGTTCATCCGGTGAAGAAAATTACATGGTAAGTACTTACCGGGTAAGCGTTTAGTAAACGTATTCTTTAATTAAGTTTTGGAATTATGATAAGTCGGAGACGTGTTACATGGGGTGATGGGGATAATGGTGGGATCCACAAGAAACTTTCCAAGGGTGTAGTTTTGGCGTTTGAAAAGGGTTAAGGATTAATGGAGGAGAAGAATCAAAGTCTTTATCGTTTTGGTCAATAATGAGAAAACTTAGAAAAAGATAAAGTGATAGAATTTCTATGTTTTTGGCGTATATACAAGTTGAGTTTGTGAACGTGAAAGCTTGTACTACTTCTCCAAAGACTTCCACTCATATGTGTATATATATATATATATATATATATGTATATATATATATATGTATATATATATATATGTATATATATATATATATATGTATATCTGTGGAGTCTGAAGAACACACAGATAGTTGTGTGTGTATTCTTTAATTCCTGTTGGACATTTGAAATGATTCTCGTCTTTCTTTTTGTGTCCACTGTTCTCTCTTGTTTACCTCTCATTTGCACTGCTACAGATGATGACACTTCTATGCATAGCTTCCCAATTTCAGGAACACTTCTCGAGTACCCTTTTAACAACGCGAGTGATGCACAACGTGGGTTGATCCAGGTCGACTGTAGTTTGAATCATGAGGATATTCAACTTGGACGACACCCTTATCAGATTGCCGGAAAGCATGGGAATCATTCTTTCTTCTTGATTCCTAACAGAAGATTTGAAGAACTTTTAGAAAAGAATAGTTCTGATGCACTTTACTTTAGTTTCACTTCCCCAACTCCTCTTTTATTTTCCATTTCAATACGGTCGTTTATGACTCTCTTCAAATGCACAAAGGATCCCAAGGATGCTGAACAAATAGATGCCTATTTCATCAAACATGGTTATAATAGCCACAAAAGTTGCAAAGATCACAAGTTCTACTATAATCATCATCTCGTGAGCAATTCAACAGTTCCAAGTCATCTCCCACCTACATGTGAAGTAATACGGTTGCCAGTGAAGGAGCAATGTGCAGAAGGCAATGAAACCGACATATTTTCTCTTCTCGCCCATGAATTCTCTATTTTCTTTAATTTGTCATCTTCATGCCAGGAGTGTTGCAAAAATAAAGGCCAGTGTCAAACTAACAATGGACAGTTAGAGTGCTTATACAAGGGTACTTGTGGCTTCTTTTTTCCCTTTTATCTTTATTCTGGATACACAAGATGTGCAACATATTCCTGAAATGATTTTACTAATATATGTCTAACTTACCTTTGTTGCATGTTTGGTTGCTGCAAAAGATCATGGCAGAAATCTGAGGCTGATCCTTATGCCAGGTTATATATCTCTTTGATTCTATGCATTATTACTATATACACACACATATTCTAATAGGAATCTGTATCTGAAGATGTTGAATTTTTCTTGCTCCAGTTGCTGCTGGATCTGCCCTCATCCTCATGCTGTTGTCTTGTGCTATCTTTGTAATCTGGCGTAACCGTAAAAGCAGCCCTTTTTCGTATGTTTCATCGAAGGAAAAATCTCCAGACTTCGAAGATGGGAGTGACTTCTTTGGTGTCTCTGTGTTTTCCTACGACGAGCTTAAACACGCCACCCAAAATTTCGACCCTTCTAGACTACTAGGCGATGGAGGTTTTGGAGCTGTCTACTATGGTGAGAATTTGAAATGCTTATAAATTTTTTACTTTCCACAATCGTTAATCTTTGGACTTCCTTTCTTTGATATATGTTGGAACCCGTAAAAGGGCTCTTTTGTATGATAATCTAACGGGGTTCCACATATCTAACATCCCAAATAAGAATATTGTTGCTTGTTCACTTTCACTACGATTATTAACACCCGATCTTTCTAATAAAGGTAAACTGCAAGATGGGCGAGAAGTTGCAGTGAAACGACTTTATAGGCACAACTACAAGCGAGTCCAACAATTCATAAATGAGGTCGAAATCCTTGCCAAACTACGGCACCCACACCTTGTTTTGCTCTATGGTTGCACCTCTAAACGAAGCCAGGAACTTCTCCTCGTTTACGAGTACATTCGCAATGGCACCCTTGCCGACCACCTCCACGGTTCCAGAGCAAATCCAAGCTTGCTAACTTGGCCGATGCGGATGAACATTGCTATAGAAACCGCCAGTGCACTAGCCTACCTTCATGCCACCGAAATCATACACCGAGATGTAAAGACCAATAACATTCTCCTCGATCACAATTTCTGCGTCAAAGTAGCCGATTTCGGGCTCTCGAGGCTCCTACCGAATGACGTCAGCCACGTGTCGACCACTCCTCAGGGAACCCCGGGATACGTCGACCCGCAATATCACCAGCGGTACCAACTAACAGATAAGAGTGATGTCTACAGCTTTGGAGTTGTGTTGGTTGAACTAATATCGTCAATGGTGGCTATCGATTTGAGTAGACCTTCAGACGAGATTAGTTTAGCGAATCTAGCTATAAACCGGATCCAAGGATGTGTGGTCGATCAGTTGATCGACCCAGTTCTGGGATCCGATTCAGATCCTGAAATCATGAGGATGATCACATTGGTAGCAGAGTTGGCGTTTCTGTGTTTACAGTATGATTCGGAATTGAGGCCTACGATGACCGAGGTGTTGGATGTGTTGAAGGATATTCGGGGTGCAGGAAGAAGGGATGGTTACGATGGCATCATAGAGTCGAAAGACTCGGAACCTCTAGGTTCATCGAAAACCACCAATGACACGGTGGGTTTGTTAAAAGGACCATCACTGTCGCCGGTATCTGTCGTCGGTGAATGGCAGAGTGGATCAACTACACCAAGCAGCAATGGAGATGTATTGCCAAACAAGAATCATATCAGTACATAAAACGATCATGCAGATTCATATGTTCAGAAATGAGTCATTAATTTGTATACTATGATCGATGTATAGTATTTCCTTATAAATAATTTGGGTTGTAATTATGTAATATTGTATTATGGTGAAAAAGCATATATATATATATATATATATATATATATATATATATATATAGAGAGAGAGAGAGGAGTTGTTTATTATATAACCTTTTACATTTTTATAATCAATATAATCCAATTTTACATATCTATTTCATTTGATAAATATATGATTTCATAGAAATTTTGATTGTTTTATAATATAAAGTATTGATCATAATTAATGACTCTATTCATCTTGCATAAATATTCAAATCATAATAAATAAACTCTCATCATTTCTATAAAATATCTCAATTAATTGAGTTGCATTGGTTATACAAATGGACATGGTTGCATTTAAAATATAACATATATATATATATATATTTTAGTTCTAGTATATTACGGTATTTATTGACAACTTTACATCCACGTAACCAATAGTTGCAAGATTTAGCATTTACCAGTCAAAATAAATACGAAATAGTAACAATTAAACGTTCGTTACACAAATTAAGAATTTTTTTTTTATTACAATCAAATAAAAACCTTCTATAAAGAAAAAACCTACATTTATTATTCTTTTGAAAAACTTCCACTTTGATACCTTAGAATCATGGTTCACTCAGCTGATCCCTTAATGTACAACAGTTCTTGGATTACAATTCGACTCGATTTTTGGACTCCCGTGAATCTTGAGACCCTTTGGTTCCATCCCGAGGCTTCATCCGACCATCATCATGTCGCTGGTCAGGTTTAGATGGGTTCTCGTGAGGTGGAAGGATGTGTTGCAAGAATCTCTTGATCATCTCGTAGCTGGTAAACGTAATGACGGCTGATGGAGTCGTCCTCAAAAGATTGGTGGCACAGCCACGATAGAATCCCGGAAGGCCGTCTTTTTGGAAAACTTTCTTCACACAATCGGCAACGCCCTTATAATGGATTTCAGGGTTTCTGACTTGTCCTTGATCTTGAAGCCTTGACCGAATCACCTGGAGGATCCCGCATGCATTATTTCTTCCTAAATTAAACCCAACCAAATCAAACGAGCCCACTATATCCTATCTAGAGATGATGTAGGCTGACCTAACCTCTATGCGAAAGAGTAGAGCGGTTGTTTCAGTGAAGACGCTTCACTGCCGGCTTGTAATTCTTCGAAAACTGAACCCCAAAAAGAATAGAACTAAAATTGAACTCATGAAATTACCTCATGCGGGTAAGTCATTAGGGAAGCGAGTATTTTGGACATCGAGGAGGCAACTGCTACTTTCCCGGGGCTTAGCTCATTCGTGGTCGTAAGATCTGATCACTTGAAAAAGACAAAATCAGCATTACTTCAAGAACTGGAAATTCAAGACAGGCCAAATACATCAGTTCCTATCGAGTATAATGAGGAAATCTCAATCGATGTAACACAGTTTCAAATTTTCCTTTATGCCCATTTTGACCAGTAACCTGTATGTTTTGTAACACTTGATGACCTGGACACCCATTTATGAAAAGGGTGTCAACAAAAGGAGACGATAAAATTGGCATCCAGCCTCCAAGTCATCAAATCAAAGTTACAAAACCGACAGGTTACTGGTTAAAATGGGTACAAAAGGAAATTTTGAAACTTCGTTACGTTGATTGGAAAAAATCTTTGTTTACACTAAAATCTTTGTTTACACTAAATAGAAACTAAAACAAACTTCATGGCAATCTGATGCATTTTGCCCACCGGAGATCAACTCGTCTCACAATTTAAACGTATAAAATATCCTTCAACTATAAATAAGGCGACCGTGACTTTGCCACAAGGGTAACGTACTAACATTTCAATTAATTTGCTACATGCTAAACGAAAAGGCGCAATTTTTCATGGAGAGAAGAGCATTTTATACCCCTTTGTGCCAAGTAAGACTTGATCTTCTCATAGGCTGGAAATTGGATGGCAACATGACTAACCCCAGCAAGAGAAGGTAAAAGTCCACTGTCAAAAGACACATGTTTCATTTCATGAATTGGGGTTGCAAGAAAAGAATGGATTTTGTAAGGGTACAACTTATGAAGCATACCTGTACCACCCTCGGAAGCCTTCCTCTTGCAAGATACGCCTTAAGGCCGATGATATGCTCGTATAAGGAATGACACATTCTCTCATCCCTTGTGTCTAAACAAACAGGATATCTGATAAGAGTCTCCGATAAACCAAACCAAACCAAACCAACCGTACGAACCAAGTGAATTCCATATGGGATAAGGTCCAGCGGAGAATGAACGACTCAAAATGGAGAAAGATGATGTAAATATATTGGGAGCAAAAAAAGGCATAAGAGAACTTACTTGCAATCTAGTCTTAACAACCCACAACGGATTTGTGGCAATTGCTGTTGCCGCACCAGCACCTGAAGCAGCTATGATGTTTGTACCGAAGCTAAGTTGGCCGCTACTATCGGCTGCATATATTATAACAAAAAGAAACACATATAGTAAATGGAAAAACATATGAATTATTCACTCACATGTTTATCGAGAAGACACTACCAAGTGAAAGGTAAACAAATCAAATAATCAATCACCAACCATGTGAATGCAGAAGCTCTTTGAGATGCCCATAAACAGCAAAGTAAACCTATATGGAAAAATCATCTGTCAAGAAAATTTTGAAAAGAGAAGAATATCATTGGAAACTGTAAGGGTGCGTTTGGTACTAAGAACTCGACGGGCAAGAATGAGGTAGGCGGATGAAAGAATCGTGCAATGTCTTGGGGTTTAAATTTAACATGGTAATTTAGTAATTTACCAATCTTGTTTTTATCTCCATGATTTCTGTTCCACCTATTGTGGTGGTCATGCAATGTCCCAGTCTAAATGTCGAACCAAACGTGAGACAACAAGCTTTTGTTATGTTATGTCCGGTCCTGTCCCGCGTACCAAACGCAACTTTGTAGTGATACTCACAGCCCAGTTCGGAAGTAGAGCGGCTAATGTTGGTGAAAGGCCCCGGTATAGTCCTCTTAATCCCTCTTTTTTTATAATGTTTTGTAGGCTTATAACAATAACACCACCTGATTAGTGTCAACAATGTTAGAATTGCTAATCTCACACACAATTATTCTAGGAAACGATTAACCAAAGACATAAGTATTTATATGGTTCGAAGATTTCCCTACATTCATATTCATAGTCATTGCTAATCATTCTTATTATATTGTTTTTGAATTCAGTTGTACATCAAAAAGCAAACAGCTTGGTTGCCTTTTAGAATAGAAATACAGACAGAAACAGACCAATTATCTTGTTGACTGTCTAGAAATCTAAAATAAGCGGTTTCTGACGTAATTGGATTCATAAATGGTGGTGCTTGATGTATGATTCAAATCAGACTCCATGGCTGATGACAAAAAGTTAACAAGTAGAAAAACATGCGAGCAGAAGCACTTTTAAGGTAAAAAAGCTACATCATAATCAAGTTTGAATCTGAAAAATACAACAAGACAATCGAAATGAAGATCCGTAAGATTAAGCCTCTAATTGATCTAATCTTTTCTTTTCTTTCTTTCTTTTTCTGTTCTGATCAAATCTTTTTCTCCATGGATGGCATGTGAGGAAAAAATGGAATGGGGTCCACAATCGAAAGAACACCGACGTTTTGTCAAACGAAGACACAACCAACTCTTACCACCAACCTAAATGGAAAAATTCATGTTTGAGTTCCACTACTAACGAGTAGATCTCAAATCTCCAGAAAATAAGTACTCGTCATGTTGATGGTAGTAAAAGGAAATGAGCTGAAGGTAAATGTGAAGAAAATTGTACCAAACAAACCAAAGATCCACACCATATCTTTATACAATATATGCAAGATACCATCCGTAATATCTAGGTGACAATAATACTCGGTTATCATCCAAATCTTAGCAATGCACCATTGCTTCTGCTAACGGTTTTGGAACAAAACTTCATATTTAAATTACAAGATATGTGCTTATTGTATGTCACAAGAAAACAAGCATAATGTATACAAATACGGGGACTGTGTTTAAACTACCTTTGTGCCCAGTGAATGACTCAAGAAAACAAGCATAGTTGCAATTGGATGACTCAAGAAAACAAGATTAGGATAAAAGTGTTCAAACTACCTTTTTGCCCGGAAGGTACATCGGGTAGGCCGTGAACTTGCAACCTTGTCTTGATCACATCTAAAGGGCACACGAAAGTGGCAGCTATAGCACCTACACCACAAGACATAACCAAAAAGTGATAGTCTGCTTACGGTTTTACCCTTTAAAGTTAGCTCAAAGCTACAAAATGAAGTCATTTAAGAAAATATGGACATATTGATCTTGATTCGCAAAGCAGCAGCATCAAACGACATAAACTGAGAGCCATGATATACTTGAAGTAAAATAGTTTATCAACTTTTGTGCATTTTGCAAGAGAAGTTTTTAATACAATGCAAATTGAGATAAATTTTTACAGGAGCAGATTCAAAAACAAGAACAGAGGAATTGATCCATCATCCATCCATGAATTGGTTATGTAAATCTAAATTTACAGAGGAATTTGATCCATCAACCAAGATAGGTCTTTAAACAATCCCAATTTCCTTATATCTAATTTGCCTCATAATCATATTCCAATATATTCTTGTAAACATTCAAAACCCTTCTTGAAAAACCTACATTATGTCAGGGATAACAATCGAACAGCCCTCGTTCTAAAAGAAATCAAAATCGAAGAGTAGAGCCCAAATTGACAAGTGTATACCTGCAGAGGCACCAGAAACGGCGTCGTAGAAAATATCTCTACCGTTCCGATGCTCCCCTGTCGTCATATCTTGAAAACCCGAACAGGGAAATCAAAAAGAGAGCCCCTCCTCAAAAACCCACAAAAGATCACTGAAATTTCTCTCGAATTTTGCAATTTCAAGAAATGCCAGATGGAATTGAACACAATTACAGCACAAAAACTGGCAATTATGCGAGGAAACAACGAGGAGATTGAGAATGATGAAACTTGAAGGCGTGACAGAGGGTCGGGGTTTATAGATGAATCAAAGTCGGACGTGGTGCTTTCGATTTGGTGCTGTCCAGTTCCATTTTCGCTTAAAATTAAAAACAATGCCAATAGGTTTCAATTCCGACTGAATGGTTGAGTTTGTGATAAATACTGTCTAGATTTTTCATCAAATACATAAATCGTTGCTTTAACAAGGATGAAAGAAACGCTATGTTTTGTAGAAAATGTTACAAGCCATAAGAACTTTCAATCTATACAAGATTATGCAGTATTAAACCATAACAAGCGTTTTTTCGATATATAGAAAACTTGATTATGCGGTTTTAAACCATAACAAGCGTTTTTTCGATCTACATAAAACTAGATTGGGAACCGTGTGATAATGTGTTACAGTGGCATGAATAATTTGGATAGTAACGTAGAATTCTATATAAATAACTAGTGGGGGTGTTTGTTTTCAACTTAATAAGCTTAATGGGTAATTAGCTTAATTGGTTAAGTTATATTAAGGCGTTGATTTTAACTTAATGCTAAGAAATTGGCTTAACATGTTAAGTTAGTGCATCTTATCTTAACATGTTTGTGATTGTTTATTTGAAACAACTTATTCTTTTCAACAAAAATCTTTATCAATTTATAAGTTAGAGTCGTTTAACTTCTTCAAAAACTTCTTATTACCAGTTTGGCACCTGTATAAGCTGTTTATCCAAACATTCAAAAGTGCTTATTACCGATGTCACACCGGAATAAGTCAATATGTTGTTTTTATAAGTAATCTCAAACACCCCCTTAATGCATTAAGTTATAAACTTCTGCAAAATTACTTTTATTCTACAATTTTTAATCACACATCTTATTAAAATTATAGTTTACTGACATGTAAAAATTAAAAATTGTAATCAAATAATAATACTTTATTGTTTTAATTATATTTTAATTTATTAAATATTATGTTATGAACTTAATGAATTTATATTATTTTAAATAATTTTAATTTTTTGTTGTTTTAAATATTTATCAAACAATTATTTTCATTCAACACTTTACTATGTAGGCTTAAGTTAGAATGGTAATTTTTCTTGTTCATGTTATTTATTCATGACAAAAATCAAACAACAATTTATCTTAAATTATCAAACAAATTAATGTTTAGAGACAACTTAATAAATTAAGAACTTAATGAATAAAAAACTAAATAGCCCCTTAATTGCTAAATATGATCTTCAACAAATTTTAATCTGTAAGATTCATGAAAATTAGTAGGATTTAATGAGTGGATTATATATACATACATACAAACATATATGTATGTATGTAGGTATATATGTATGTATGTAGATAGGTAGATAGGTAGATAGGTAGGACGTTTCAAATGCAGTTCATCATATTTGTACAATCAATACAACTTAATCAATTGAAATATTTATGAAAATGATGAAAGTTCATTTATATTGATTTGAATATTTATGAATTCATTAATTATGATCAATGTTTTATATTAGAAAACAATCAAGATATTTATAAAATCACATATTCATCATATTAAATAGACGGTTGAGATTGAGTTGCATTGGTTGTACAAATGTAATGAGTTGTATAATAAATCACCTATATATATATATATATATATAGAGAGAGAGAGAGAGAGAGAGAGAGAGAGGAGCTATCAAATAAAAACCGTCATCATTTGTAAAAACCATACAAACCACCCTCATATGAAATTTTTTCATGAAATTGTTTAATATTGTGAAATTGTTTCATATAATACTTTTTTTGATGAATTTGTTTCATATATGGTTATTAAATTGTTTCATATAATATTTAATGAAATTTTAATGAAACTGTTTCATGTATTTCTCTAAAATTAAAATAATGAAGATGATAATATCCATGATTAACTCCCTTCACAATAAAAATGGTTAATCAACCTCTCATAATTACAAAAAAATGAACAAAATGAAAAATTATGATTGGTTGAATGAGATTTTCACGGTTTTTACAAACTGAGTGGTTTTTATTTGTAATTATGAGAGGTTGATTAACCATTTTTCTTGTAGAGAGTGTTAATCATGGATATTATCATCTTCATTATTTTAATTTTAGAAAAATACATGAAACAATTTCATTAAATATTATATGAAACAATTTCATAACCATATATGAAACAAATTCATCAAAAAAAAGTAGTATATGAAACAATTTCACAATATTAAACATTTTCATGAAAAAATTTCATAAGATTAAACAATGAAATCAACGTATGAGGGTGGTTTGTACGGTTTTTACTAATGAGGGTGGTTTTCATTTGATCGCTCCTCTATTATATATATATATATATATATATATATATATAATTTTACTAAGGAATAAATTTATAAAATGAAATAAAATGAGTAATATCAGCAACAGACTTGTGGATAATATATGTGTTACTTATATAATTGACGATATTGCATGAAATTTTTTTTTTTGTAAAAACAAATTGTATATTTAAAAAATTTATTGAAAAGAAACAAAAGTACACCCGCCTAAACCATGTTCCATTCTCCAAAAATAGTTAAAACAACCTTCATATCGCAAACGATAACCTAATTAAGATTGAATTATCCATATAATTGGGATCAACCTTTTCCAACTTAGTTAATAACTGGTATAATTATGGTTCTAAATAACTTGTTATGGCACGTTACGGCTTCAAGGCTTAGGTTCATCATCACGTTTACCTCTGTGACTCCATTATAAGGTTTGGCTCCATTGTAGCCATTATGGCACGTTACGACGTGTTACAACGTGTCATTTGGTAAGGTGTGAGGGGTCTTTTAATATATAATATGAGGAATAAATGATAATTATGTACGAGATTTAAGACTTAAGTAAACATAAAACGAAACTTAACTACTAAAAGCCTAAATAGGTAAATGCTCGGTCTTATTCACATATACGAAGAAGTTGAAGAGGAATTTCTTTGAAAATTGGAGAAAGTAGTGAACTGAGATTTAAGAGATCTAATCCCGATTTTACATACTTGATATAATTGTTAATAAATTTTAAGATAATATTTGCATTATAAAAAATCTATAAATGTAAATAGACACAATCACATATGATTAACAAAAATATCTACGATTATCACATATGATTAATAAAAAAATCTACAATTATCATATACGAATTGATTGTAGATATCACATGTGATATTTTACGAAAATTAAAAAATTATTTTATTAGAAAGTGTATCTAATTTTTTTTTTATGTAAAACTTGATAAAAAACAGTTATTAATCAATTAAAATAAAAAAATAAATAAATCTAAAAGATATAATAGGATTTTTAAAAATTTATCCAATTTAAAATAATAATTAATCATTGATACAAGTTTAGTTCAAGAATAAATCTTTATTAAAACAAATTCATAAGTTACAAATCAATGTAAAAAAATATTAATCAATGAAATTTAAAATTCAAATTCACAATATCAGTGTTACAAATTCATAATCAAATATAATGCTGGTTAACATGTACTAATCACTTTTCTTGATTGGAATGCTTGGTGTATGAGCTTTGTTATAAGTGTTAGCCTCTTGCTAGCCTTCGGTGGTTTTTAATAAATTTTATTGTTTCTAAAAAAAAGTACTAATCACTTTCATAAATAAATTGTTACTAATACACATTTAAATAGTAACAAACAAATCAATGTTACAGAAAGCTAATCAATGGTATTTACTATAACTAACCATGAAACTATATGCAATTCAAAATTTTAAATTAACAATGTAAATGTGTAACATCCTAAAAATGGGACGATAAAAATTTCTGAAAAAGACGAAAATGTGGCATATAAATATCAGAATATGAGTCTTCCACAAAAGGGAACTTAAATACGTCCGTTAATTTACAATTTGTAACAATAAATTATGAGAATAACAACCTACTAATCTAATTCCAGAAAGAAAGAAGATTACAATTTGGGTATCATCTAAACCACCAAAATAACTTCAAAAGATGGTGTCTAAAAAATGCTCCCATGCTCTCCTTAAAAGGACCAGTCAAACCTTCGGCGACCACACCACTAGAACCTGAGATACATATGCAAGGACCTTTTGGCATAGTGGGCCCCCAGCGGGGGATCGCACGACGGGCTATTAGCTTAGTGCAAAGGCAGAAGGGAGCTTGACTGCAAGACCCAACCGTCGAGCAGGGACGAAAGTCGGCCTTGGTGATCCGACCGTCAGCGGAAAGGGGGGGGGGGGAAGCTCTTTGTTCCTGGTTTCTCTCTAATACCAATATGTTTGATGTTCTTCTGTGTAATACTAGTCGATAGGGCCTCATTGATAAGTGCTACAAGATCTCGTCTCTAGGTTTTTTCAGATTTGGCGAGCATTTGGAATAACTAGAAAAAAAACGGGGTTGTGGGAGAGCAATACAAGCGTCGTGCTTCTAGGCAAAGCAGTAGCGACGTAGTACCGTGAGGGAAGGGTAGTAGTTACGTACAAGTCTCTAGAACATAGAAAAACAGTATGTCGACACCAAAACAAGTGTTAGACCAAAAATCCTAGTCAGCATGAACATATAGCAAGTAATCGCAACAAAATTAGTTTAAGACCATTTGTATGGCAAGTCTGACATTTAGGTGGAATCTATGGGGAGACCCGTATCCATTGAGAGTGACGAGAACACAAAAGTATGTCACTCAAATAATGTTGTCACATGACACATCAAGACTTATAGTCCAAATGTCCTAATGACTACTTAACAAGTTTAATCTTAAGAACTGGCTGTCCTTAGTGTCTATTCTTGCAAATTCCATCTCAATGCTCAAGAAACTTAGTGTGTACCTTAAATTCAACACCTTAAGCGGCGAAGATCTTAGTGTCTACCCATCAGGTAATTAATACCGCAAGACTCAACCATTTTAATGTCTACTTGAAAGTTTCATCCAAACATAGGACTCATGAAAATATCCAATTAATCCACATTTAGATAATTACTCGTTCATTATGCCATATAAGTTGCCAAATATCTTCAACCTCCGTCGTTATTATTACTCAATTTATTTAATTTTACAAATATTTTCCTAACCAAATCTCTCTCTCTCTCTCTCTCT